>NW_020173732.1:76209-101023 GCF_003031525.2 Neophocaena asiaeorientalis asiaeorientalis | reverse complement strand
AAAAAAAAAAAAAAAAAAAAAAAAAAAAAAAAAAAAGAAGAGAGGGGCTTTCAACTGTATTTCTGGTAGTTTCTTTTCTAAGCTAGTAAGTGGAGGTTTATTTAATCATTCTTTATGCTTTTTGTTTATCTTAAATATTTCACAGTACATCTTTAAAATTACACCTAAATCAGTGGGATCAGAAATTACCTGAAAAGATCATCTCCCTTCATTCCTCCTACCTCTAGGCAACACTATACCAAAACCATACTGTAAAAGCCAATGAGGTTCTTATACATTATTGTGAAAATCAGACACACAGCATATTTTGCCATTTTAGTGGCTATCAATTCATATGGTTAGTGGAGGTTATAAAAAATTAAATGAACCTTTGCTAGCTTTTAGGCTATTTCTTTTTTACCTAATTGATTCAAAGCCTTATTTTTCTATGACATTTGCTCTCTTGAGATAAAGACATACTAAAATACAAAGGTTTTCTGAGGGAGCTATAAAAAGTTATGAGAAGTTTTAATTGAAAAAAATTTTAGAATTATGGAAGGATAATTATTTGCTAGTATGTTTCAGGTTATAGTGGACATGTGAGGAATGCCTGCCAAATCCATGTCTCTTCCTTTGGAAGTAGCCTCCATATCCCCAGCTGAGAGATTGCTTATGCCAAATGCACACAACCTTCCCAGCATAGGCAAGCCAATATGATTCTTTCCTTATAATTTAAACTAATCTATTTGTGGACTACTAACTGGAGAATTTTAAAAATAAACCAGGGCATCAATTCTTAGCCCCTGAGCATTGATAGGCAGAAGGGAGATCTGTGTAGAAACAGCAGAAAGAAGCAGATATCAAAGATAAACAGATAAAAGATCAGGTGGGCCTGGCTCCAGGCTCGAAACTGCATCCTGGCCAGTGTCTGACTCCCTCTTCCCCAGCGATGCACCTGCAGGCTGAGAGATCCTTGGATACTCCTAGACCAAAGGCTGGGTCCAGAAAATTATCAGAGCATTTCTTGCAGATCCGGCTAAACCTCAGTGAGAAGATGCAGGTGGCAAAACTAATGTCGTATGGCTAACAGGGTCTTGGTGCTCCAAATGGGTGTCAGGCCTGAGCCTCTGAGGTGGGAGAGACGAGTTCAGGACATGGTCCACCAGAGGCCTCTCAGCTCCACGGAATATCAAACAGCAAAAGCTCTCCCAGAGATCTCTAACTCAACGCTAAGACCCAGCTCCACTCAACAACCAACAAGCTACAGTGCTGGACACCCTATGCCAAACAACTAGCAAGACAGGAACACAACATCACCTATTAGGAGAGGGGCTGCCTAAAACCATAATAAGGTCAAAAACACAACAAAACACACCACCAGACATGGTCCTGCCCATCAGAAAGACAAGATCCAATTTCACCCACCAGAACACAGGCACCAGTCCCCCCTACCAGGAAGCATCTACAACCCACTGAACCAGCCTTAGCCACTGGGGGCAGACACCAAAGAAATGGAAACTAGGAACCTGTAGCCTGCAAAAAGGAGACTCCCAAAACAGTAAGTTAAGCAAAATGAGAGGACAGAGAAATATGCAGCAGATGAAGGAGCAAGGTAAAAACCCACTAGACCAAACAAATGAAGAGGAAATAAGCAGTCTACCTGAAAAAGAATTCAGAGTAATGATAGTAAAGATGATCCAAAATCTTGGATATAGAATGAAGAATATAAAAGAAGGTTTCACAGGGACCTAGAAGAACTAAAGAGCAAACAATGATGAACAACACAATAAATGAAATTAAAAATTCTCTAGAAGAAATCAGTAGCAGAGTAACTGAGGCAGAAGAATGGATAAGTGACCTGGAAGATAAACGAGTGGAATAACTACTGCAGAGCAGAATAAAAAGAATGAAAAGAATTGAGGACACACTCAGAGACATCTGGGACAATATTAAACACATTCGAATTATAGGGGCCCCAGAAGAAGAAGAAAAAAGAAAGGGACTTAGAAAAATATTTGAACAGATTATAGTTGAAAAGTTCCCTAATATGGGAAAGGAAATAGTCAGTCAATTACAGGAAGCACAGATAGTCCCGTAAAGGAAAAATGCAAGGATAAACATGCCATGACACATATTAATCAAACTATCAAAAATTAAATACAAATAAAAAATATGAAAATCAACATATAACATACAAGGGAATCCCCATAAGGTTAACAACTGATCTTTCAGCAGAAACTCTGCAAGCCAGAAGGGAGTGGCAGGACATAATTAAAGTGATGAAAGGGAAAAACCTACAACCAAGATTACTCTACTCAGCAAGGATCTCATTCAGATTCAATGGAGAAATTAAAACCTTTACAGACAGCAAAAGCTAAGAGAATTCAGCACCAACAAACCAGTACAACAAATGCTAAAGGAACTTCTCTAGGCAGGAAACACAAGAGAAGGAAAAGACCTACAATAACAATTGCAGAATAATTAAGAAAATGGTAATAGGAACATACATATTGATAATTACCTTAAATGTAAATGGATTAAATGCTCCCACCAAAAGATATAGATTTGCTGAATGGATACAAAAACAAGACCAATACATGTGCTGTCTACAAGAGACCCACCTCAGACCTAGGGACACTTACAGACTGAAAGTGAGAGGATGGAAAAAGATATTCCATGAAAAAGGAAATGAAAAGAAAGCTGGAGTAGCAATTCTCATATCAGACAAAATAGACTTTAAAATAAATACTATAACAAGAGACAAAGAAGGACACAACATAATGATCAAAGGATCAATCCAAGAAGAAGATATAACAATTGTAAATATTTATGCACCCAACATAGGAGCACCTCAATTCATAAGTCAAATGCTAACAGCCATAAAAGGAAATATCGACATTAACACCATCATAGTAGGGGATTTTAACACTCCACTTTAACCAAGGGACAGATCATCCAAAACCAAAATAAATAAGGAAACACAAGCTTTAAATAATACATTAAAAAAGATGGATTGAATTGATATTTATAGACATTCCATCAAAAACAATAGAATACAATTTTTTCTCAAGTGGACACAGAACATTCTCCAGGATAGATCATATCTTGGGTCACAAATCAAGCCTTGGTAAATTTAAGAAAATTTAAATTGTATCAAATATCTTTTCTGACCACAACACTGTGAGACTAGATATCAATTACAGGAAAAAATCTGTAAAAATTACAAACACGTGGAGGCTAAAAATACACTACTTAATAACCAAGAGATCACTGAAGAAATCAAAGAAGAAATCAGAAAATACCTAAAACAAATGACAATGAAAATACAGTGACCCAAAACCTACGGCATGCAGCAAAAGCCATTCTAAGAGGGAAGTTTATAGCAATATAATCCTACCTCAAGAAACAAGAAACATCTCAAATAAACAACCAAACCTTACACCTAAAGCCATTAGACAAAGAAGAACAAAAAAACTCCCAAAGATAGCAGAAGAAAAGAAACCATAAAGATCTGATCAGAAAAAAAAAGAAAAACAAATGAAGGATATGATAGCAAAGATCAGTAAAACTAAAAGCTGTTTCATTGAGAAGATAAAAAATATTGATAAACCATTAGCCAGAATAATCAAGAAAAAATGGGAAAAGACTCAGAACAATAGAATGAGAAAAGAAAGAGGAGAAATAACAACTGATACTTTAGAAATACAAAGGATGATGAGAGATTACTACAAACAACTATATGCCAATAAAATGGACAACCTGGAAGAAATGGACAAATTCTTGGAAAAGCACGACCTTCTGATACTGAACCAGGAATAAATAGAAAATATAAACAGACCAAAACCAAGAACTGAAAGGAATAAATGGAAAATATAAACAGACAAAAACCAAGAACTGAAATTGAGATTGTGATTAAAAGTCTTCCACCAAACAAAAGTCCAGGACCAGATAGCTTCACAGGTGAATTCCATCAAACATTTAGAGAAGAGCTAACACTTACCCTTCTCAAACTCTTCCAAAATACAGCAGAGGGAGGAATACTCCCAAACTCATTCTATGAGGCCATAATCACCCTGATACAAAAACCAGACAAAGATGTCAGAAAGAGAGAAAATGACAGGCCAATATCACTGATGAACATAGATGCAAAAATCCTCAACAAAATACTAGCAAACAGATTCCAACAGCACATTAAAAGGATTATACAGCATGATCAAGTGGGGATTATCCCAGAAATGGAAGGATTCTTTAATATATGCAAATCAATGTGATAAACCATATTTAAAAAACTGAAGGAGAAAAAACATATGATCATCTCAATACATGCAGAAAAAGCTTTTGACAAAATTCAACACCCATTTATGCTAAAAACCCTCCAGAGAGTAGGCTTACCTCAACATAATAAAGACCATATATAACAAACCCACAGTCAACATTGTTGACTTACCTCAACATAATAAAGACCATATATAACAAACCCACAGTCAACATTGTTCTAATGGTAAAAAACTGAAACAATTTCCTCTAAGTTCAGGAGCAAGACAAGGTTGTCCACTCTCACCACTATTATTCAACACAGTTTTGGAAGATTTAGCCACAGCAATCAGAGAAGAAAAAGAAATGAAAGGAATCAAAATTGGAAAAGAAGTAAAACTGTCACTGTTTGCAGATGACGTGATACTATACATAGAGAATCCTAAAGATGCTACCAGAAAACTACTAGAGCTAATCAATGAATTTGGTAAAGTAGCAGGATACAAAATTAATGCACAGAAATCTCTTGCATTCTTATACACTAATGATGAAAAATGTGAAAATTAAGGAAACACTCCCATTTACTATTGCAGCAAAAACAATAAAATACCTAGGAGTAAACCTACATAAGAAGATTAAAGACCTGTATGCAGAAAACTAGAAGGCACTGATGAAAGAAATTAAAGATGATACAAACATATGGAGAGATATACCATTTTCTTGGGTTGGAAGAATCAGCATTGTGAAAATGACTATACTACCCAAAGCAATCTACAGATTCAATGCAATCCCTGTCAAACTACCAATGGCATTTTTCAAAGAACTAGAGCCAAAATTTTCACAATTTTTATGGAAACACAAAAGACCCCAAATAGCCAAAGCAATCTTGGGGGAAAAAAATGGAGCTGGAGGAATCAGGCTCCCAGAATTCAAAGCTACAGTAATCAAGACAGTATGATATTGGCACAAAAACAGAAATACAGATCAATGCAACAGGATAGAAATTCCAGAGATAACCCCATGCACATAGGGTCACCTTACTTTTGATAAAGGAAGCAAGAATATACAATGGAGAAAAGATAGTCTGTTCAATAAGTGGTGCTCATTCAGCTCAATTTCAAAAAAACAAACAACCCAATCTAAAAATGGGCAGAAGACCTAAATAGACATTTCTCCAAAGAAGTTATACAGATTACCAACAAACCCTTGAAAGGATGCCCAACATCACTAATCATTAGAGAAATGCAAATCAAAACTAAAATGAGGTATCACATCACACCACTCAGAATGGCCATCATCAAAATATCTACAAACAATAAATGCTGGAGAGGGTGTGGAGAAAAGGGAACACTCTTGCACTGTTGGTGGGATTGTAAATTGTTACAGTCACTATGGAGAATATTATGGAGGTTCCTTAGAAACTAAAAATAGAACTACCATGTGACACAGCATTCCCACTACTGAGCATATACCCCGAGAAGACCATAACTCAAAAAGAGTCATGTACCACAATGTTCATTGCAGCTCTATTTACAATAGCCAGGACATGGAAGCAACCTAAGTGTCCATCAGCAGATGAATGGATAAAGAAGATGTGGCACATATATACAATGGAATATTACTCCGCCATAAAAAGAAATGAAATTTTGTTATTTGTAGTGAGGTGGATGGACCTAGAGACTGTCATACAGAGTGAAGTAAGTCAGAAAGAGAAAAATAAATACTGTATGCTAACACATATATATGGAATCTAAGAAAAAAAAATGGTCATGAAGAACGTAGGGGCAAGAAGGGAATAAAGATGCAGGCTTACTATACTTTGTTATAAAGCAGAAACTAACACGCCACTGTAAAGCAATTATACTCCAATAAAGATGTTAAAAAATATATATATCAGGTGGCCCAAGACAGGTGCAATAACTAGATTTGTCCCTTATAAATGTTCAGATTATACAGAGGCATATTTTAAAGATTTTGGTAATTGTTCTGAGTGATACTGCAAGCAAGCGAAGCATTTTCAGCAGGAAATTTGTATTGATTGGGGTTAGATTTTTAAAAGATCACCTCAGATATTCTAAGAAGAGGAGAATGTAAAGGCTTGAGACTATATAGGGAGGCCAGTAATGAGTCAATTGCAATTATCCATATGAGAGTTGATGGTGGCTTGGACCAAGGTGGAGGTGTAAAACATGGTCAGATTGTCTATACAGTGTGAAGGTAGAGCTAACAAGAGTGCCTGATGAATTCTATGTGATGTGTAAGTGAAAAGGAGTTGTCAAAATGCTGCCAAAATTTGATTAAATTGTTAGATAAATAAACAGTAGAGGATATATTAATATTTGTATAATGGAACACTGTGCATCTGTAACATAGAATGTGTGGATCTAGAAAGTTCTCCAAAATATATTAAGTTGAAAAAGTAGATAGACAAGAGTGTGATTCGTATATTACCATTTGTGTAAAAAGGATGAGGAATGAGATTATGATATATAGGCATGAACCTGCTTTTATTTAAAGTATATATCCCTGGAATGACATAAACCAAATAATAATATTTGTAGTATGTGAGAAGGGAGGACAGCTAGGGTCAGAAGCAGAAATTTATCATTGTACCTATTCCTTTTCATTTTTTGAATTTTGAAACTTGTGAATGTGCTATTCATATAAAAATTAAAATTAGCTTGTGGGTTTATGAAAGCTACACAGACAGTAACCTCAGCAACTTGGGAAAATGTGAACGAAAATAAACTTAAAATCTAGGGTGATTTTATTGAATTACAGAAAAAAAATTATCATACTAAATAAAGGATCAGATGAGAATGTGACTCCTTGTCACCATTGCTGCAAGTTAATATGGTTACAGCTTTTTTTATAATAAAAAGTTTTTTGAAAGGTCAACCTATGCAACACTTTAGAACCTTGCTGTGTGAATATTTCTAATATTTCATAGTGAAGTGTTTTGATTTTTATTTATAAAACACAGTAGCATATTTTGTAACCAAATATTTTTATTAATCTAGGCAAATGTTTAATCTTAATCACTCTAGCTTTTTCATACCCACAAGAATTTGTGTTTGAAAAGTAGCAACTTGATACAGAAACATTAAATTTTGGCCCTTTATATTATTAGAAAATTTTACTGGTTAATACAAATGTAACATTTTTAATATATTTATATAAAGCAGAATACTAATTTCTTAGTAATTCACATAATTGTTTTCAGTAATGTTCTTGGAATTCATAGGAAATATATTGAACAATTCCTTTTTTCCTAAGGAAAGTTTCAATCATTAATGCAGAGTAAAGAATGTCTAGAGGTAGTTTCATCTACTAATGATTACTTCTCTTGATATAATCTTACTGGCTTCACTCAAATTTGAAGGAAGTTGTGCATGTACAGGTGCATGCATGTTTCAAATACTGCAGCCTTTGTTCTGATTACTGTACATACAAAAGAACTATCATTAACAGTATCTGAATTAAGTTAAACTCAATTTTGTTGAAGCAATACTGAGATAAACAGTAAAAAAAAAGATCAAAGATTTTCACTCTTATAGATGCAGTAGACAAAGCTGAAATTCAAAGCAAAGAAAAAGTTTTTTCTATAAAAGACAGGTCTTTGCTATAAGAGACAAAGCTATGTCTCATAGCACAATTTAACATATCTGAGGACAAAACAAGATTGGTGGGGAATAAAATTAGAATCAATTTTAAAATTCTAAAGGTGGTATGTGTTCATGTACCCACCTCTTGCCTCCCACTTCACCCCCAGCCCTGTCAGTGAGGTTAAAAATAGATCCAAAGATAATGTGGTACAGTGGAAGGAGCATGAATTTGGGCTTTGGAATCAGAATGATCTGAGTTTGAATATGATTTCCACCACCTGCTGACTGTGTGACCTTGAGCAATATAGTTCTGAGTCTTAGTTTTCTCACCTATAAAATAAAAATAATCAAAATGTGTAGGTGATCAATAACTGTTAATTTTCTTTTCCAGATGCTGCTGCTATTGTGAGGTAATAGTAGCAGGAAAAAAATTTCTAAGGTGCTATATTTTGGTTGGCACATGGTTACAGTTTTCGGTTATTCTGGATACGTTTTATAGAAAATAAATTTGGAAAACCTTTAGATATCAGGTAAAGAGATGGGAAAAAAAGAAGCTAGAGAATCCAGTTGCTTAGCTGCAGAATGTCTTGTCTGCACATCAGGAGAGAAATGCAGGCAGAACAGCAAAGGAACTTCTTAGCATTTCACTAACTAAGCTCAAAATATTCTTTAAAAGAATATGGGCTTCCCTGGTGGTGCAGTGGTTGAGAGTCCGCCTGCTGATGCAGGGGACACGGATTCGTGCCCTGGTCCGGGAAGATCCCACATGCCACAGAGCGGCTATGCCCGTGAGCCATGGCCGCTGAGCCTGCGCGTCCAGAGCCTGTGCTCCGCAACGGGAGAGGCCACGACAGTGAGAGGCCCGTGTACCGCAAAAAATAATAAATAAGTACAGTCTATTATGACATTTGAAAGATCACTATGGGTACTACTGGGAATGATTACATGTTTACGCTTTTAACTTCACTTCTTTTGACATCAAAACACGTTTGTAGAGATAAGGTTTTCTTTTTATTCAAAATAATCATATGATCTATCTTAAAAACATCCTTTAAGATGTCTTCATAGTATACCTTAAAATATAATTTTATGTTACTTTCTTGGCAGCAAATATTTAGTTGAATAGAGATGCTTATAACAGACTGCTTCATTTATTTAGTTTGCAGTATACCCTGGACATGTTTCTGAAATGTCAAAAAGCTTTCAATGAGTCTATTGGTTTAAGACTATAGAAAAAACAGCTGTTATCTATCTTTTCCTTCCACCCACTGGAATATTGAGTTAATTTACTTTCTATCCTATTCCTGATTGAGATGATTACTTAGAAAGTTAGAGTTAATAATGCAAGTTTAAACCAGGTGCTGCCTCTCTTCAAGTCATTTTCTTCCAAGCATGTGAGTACAGATTTTGAAAACTGCACATGCTCTAAGTGTGGCAGATGACTTGTCTGAAATGATGCTTTAGCCATCTGGACTCTAGAGTTTTGATCTTGGGTGAATAAGAACAGTTTCATTATTTTTCTTGGGAAAGAAAAAGAGCTTTTTTAGACTATAGACTTTTTTGATTCTTAGACTGGCACAAAAATTTTCAAAGATCCAAATGAATACTAAGTCCCTAAAACCCCTAAGCTAAACTCAAGATGAAGAACAATGATAATAGTAAGATGGATAAGGTGATTGTCTTGATCTTTTGGATCTGAATAAAATGAGGCAGACATCATTTAGGATATTCTAGACATGTAGAAGCAATCTTCAGTGTTAGGTTCTGCTTCAATGTTATTGCTTCTGTGTCGGAAAGAGAAAGTTTGCAGTGTAGCTAATACTTAATTTTTCAAGATAATTATCTAAGCATATTTTATATCTTTCTACAGACTTTGCCTATATTTTGACCACTTTACTGATGGTTAGTATGTTCACCAGAAAGCAGATAGGAATAGGGAGAAGTGATTAAAGTTAAATATATCAATTTCAGCTGTAGTTTCTTGAATCCTTTAGAATTCAAAGGTTCTCAACCTTGGCTGCACGTTATAATCAACTAGGAAACTTTTAAATCTTTAATTCACAGGCTGCTCCCCAGTTCAGTGAAATCAATTTCTAGGGGTGAAACCCAGATATCCATAAATTTTAAAGCTCCCCAGGTGATTCAAATGTGCAGGCAACAGAGAACCACTGCTCTAACTTCTTTGAAGTAATAAGAAAAACTTTGATCAGTTGCATTTCTAACAGCAAATTCTTTGTTGTTTGCTTATATTTTTTCTACACAATTTCTAATTTCTATATTTATGACTGTGGCTAGCTTGGTAATTTTAACTGAACTTGTACCTAATGTTATAATTTGCTCAGATGTAGTCTTTTCAAAAAAGCCATCCCTGACCACCCTAAAATAGTCACCACCACCTTTATCACTCTCTACCCTTTTGTTCTGTTTTACTTTTATTCATAGCATTCATTACTGTTTGACATTTTACTAAATATTAATCTCTTTCTGTTTACTGTCTGTCATCCCCATTAGATATTAAACTCCATGAAAGCAAGTCCTTTGTTTTGCTCACCACTACATCCCAATGACCTAGAGCAGAGCCTGGCATATAGTCGATGCTTAATAAATATTTGTAGAATGATTAACAAATGTATAATCAACAAATAATCTATTCTCTTCATTATTGGTATTTTTTAATATCAATGCAAAAAACTTTTCTCTTACCTTGACTGATTCAGAGTTCTATGTGTAAGAAAATGTCTTGCCAAACAGATCATGCACTCATTGAATACTACATTAGTGTTGAGGAGGAGATCAAGCTACCACTTCTACATGAGAATTTCCACCACATGGAGTATGGCAACGGTCATAACGATACTAACCACCAGAAATAGGGGCCCACAGACCTCGATCTGCCACATTTTCTACATGTTTGGAATTGCCAAGGAGGACTCAACACACAAGGTGCTGGTTGGAACAACGCTTTAGTCACAGAAAGGAGAAGAGACACAGCAAGATCAGTACCTGTAGTCTGTGCTAGTCTCCCATGGCATGTGGGTTTGCCCCAATAGCCAACACAGGATAATGGACTGCATACACCCTTCTGGCTCTGCAGGCAAAGATTTATTCCCTTCCTGCAAGGGGCAGATATACTGGTAGGGCTGGCTAGGTGCCTTATGACACAGTAGTATAAAGAAGATCATTGAATACCCAGAATAAGGGAAAGGTTTCTCCTAATAAGGAAGAAGAATCCAGTGCCAAGTGACAGCTCAGCATCTGGCTTCCATAGAGGAGGGGAATGTTTTAGGCCCAGGACACTAATTGGGCAGTCCTGAGGAGGGGCAACAGGTCATGCCATGGCAACTTTCCACAACAATTAGCTTTAGGTATAAACTGTTTTTTCTGTATCTCCTATTACTAGTTGTTAAAAATATTCAGTTAGCAGCAAGTATATTCTTTCTATTTCAGAGGAGCAACTAAGACATAGGTAATTTTCCATCACCAGATCAATCAATAATCTAGCTAGAAAAAAATTCTTACATCTGAGTTTCTGCAGTAATAATGTTAACTTCTTAAAGAGAAGAGAAAGAAAGTTCAAAGATAACTTAGTGATAAAATAAGAAATATAAGTTTTATTGTATCAAAATAAGCTGTAAGGAACAGAATTTTTACTTGTGCAGTAATTCAAAGGTAGATTTCTTTCTTTTTTTTAAATTAAAGGTTCATTGATATTTACTGGATACTTATTCCAAGAATTTTACACTTAATTCTCATAGCAAATGCTGTAATATTATTTACCATTAGCTGGCAAACTAGTAGATTACATTTTCCAAGATGATTGTGACAAAATTTCTCATCTTGTATGATCTTATAATGTGACACTGACTCTTCTCCCATTGAGAGAACCATTCCTTCCTCTTGAAACTAAGTACTATGACGATGGTAAAAATGAGGCTTGTGATTTCCAAGTGTCAAAGGTATATTTATTTTTACAGAAAATATAGGTGTTTATTGATTGAAACTGTATTCTCATGCCTTATTCTAAGCTCCAGCAATATTTAGGTCTTCTTTACTGTTTCTTAAGTGTTCTAATTCATTTGCAACCACCAGGTCTTTGCCCTTCCAGTTTCCTCCACCTAGAATATTCTTCTTCAAGCTCTATGCAAAATGTGCTCATTCTCATCATGCAAGTCTTAGCATAAATGCCACCTTTCAAAAAAGCTTTCTCTTACTTTTTAGAAAAATAGCTTCCTTGTTACTTCGTATCATCACCGGATTTATTTCCATCCTAGTTCCCTTCACAATTTGTAATTATCTTGTATGTTTTATATCTAGGCTACTACAATAGTTTCCTTAGATGATTAATTTCCATTTGTCTCTCCCAGAGTCATTCTCTACCTTTCTGAATGCTGTTGACTATATAGGGGGTTGAATTCTATTGACAGCATTACCTGGGCTCTCTTTACCTTGAGCTTCAAGTTGGAGTCAACAAATGGGAGACGTTGGATGGTAGAAAGAGAAAGAAATCAGGGCATATATGGCCTGCTCTCCTTTCCTACCAATGCAATGTTTTAGCAATGACTACATTTCTCTAGGATTATAGCTCCTATCAGCTGTAACTCTCTGTGTTCCAGTAACACTTTCCACAACTGTCACTTCAGGGCTGGGATGCATCAGTCTCAGCAGGAAAGAGTACATTCAAATTGGGGAATTTGATGGTAGTTTAATAATGGTATTATTACAAAGGTGTGGTTAGGTATATGGAAAGTAACAAGAGATGAATCATAACCCCTGAGCTAGTAAAAGAGGGTAACCAGGAAAGGAAGCTATATGAAGAACTACCTGAAGTAGCTATAATCCTAGAGAAATGCAACCACTCTTAAAATTTGACCCTAAGATTTGAGGGGGTGGGCAGTAAGGGTGGTAGAAAGTGGAGTTGGTGGTGGTGGGGGGCAAATACCACTATCTTATACTTGTTTCCTAAACTTGTTTGTCATTGTCACCCATCTGCCAAACCTAAACAGAGGCCATATGACAGGGTAGCCTAATTTTTTTCTTTTTTTTGGTACTTGGGCCTCTCACTCTTGTGGCCTCTCCCATTGTGGAGCACAGGCTCTGAATGCGCAGGCTCAGCAGCCATGGCTCACGGGCCTAGCCACTCCGCGGCACATGGAATCTTCCCGGACCGGGGCACGAACCCGTGTCCCTTGCATCGGCAGGCGGACTCTCAACCACTGCGCCACCAGGGAAGCCCGACAAGGTAACCTATTGATTGCAATTTATATAGATCATGTTCTTAGGACAGAAAGCTGGGTGGAAAAAGAGTGGAGAGTGGATCTGAAGTGAGAAATGTAGAATTTCCGGCACAGAATGGTAATGTCTTTGTACAACTGCTGTTCAGTGGGTGCTTCACCATCTCATTTTGGTTTCCCTAACATTTTGGTACCCTTGTAATCTCTGCAAATAAACCCTTAGATCATACTATTATTTTCCTGTTGACACTCTGATGGATACACCTCCTAACAATTCTCCCCATATTTGTCCTTAATACAACAGTTAGAGTTGTCCACTTAAGATGTAAGGCAAATAATATCAGTCCTCTCCTCAAAACCTTTTGGTAACTTCCCCACTAATCTAAGAGTAAAACTGAAAGACTTTACTATGGCCCACAAGACCCTGCTAGATCTGCTTTCTGTGTCACTCTCTGACCTCATCTGCTACTACTCTATTCCTTGCTCACTATATTCTAGCCACACAGATCTTCATTGGGTTAATATGCCTAGAATATTCTTACCACAGATATTTGAAAGTCTCTCTCCCCCATAGTATTTAGGTCTTTGCTCAAATTTCACTTTTTCAGCAGCCTTCCATAAGCAGCTATCCAAAATAGTCTGTAGTTTCCCCCTGATTTCTTCAATTTCTAACTCTGGATAACTCAAATAAACATTTCCATCATTTATGTAATTACAACTGCAGAATGCCCTGTGACTTGCATAATACTTTATCCATCTTTCAGAAACTCACCTTTGTTTGCTTTGTATTATATGAATGTGTGTTTTGTGATTGTGTATGTGTATGTATACATGGGTCATTCTTTATATGGCAAGCAAGAGGACTCCATTCTCTATTTACAGGCTCATCAAGGCTTAAGCTACATATAAGATACTCCCACCAAGGCTAACTGTCTTTAGCAATGATGCCCTGTTTACAGCCTGAGCTAATCAAGTCAGTCAGGTGCCATAGTCCAGGGCAGAACCAATCTCTTCCCAGAACTTCACCACTTCAACTCTTACATTATGAAATCACCTAATCCAAAGAGTCACTCTACTTCTGGTATTATGCCCTAAAGATTTCTATGAAATATCTTTATTTAAAAATCCTCTGTTCAAAACTAGTGAAAACTTATAAGCAAGAAATGCTCACTTTCTAAAATGATCATCTCAGAATTGTTGGTATGATGTTCTCCTTTACTAAAGTAAGTCAATAAAACTCAATTTGCTCATTTCATTATATAATTATTACTTTGAGAAGGGGGATTTCCATAATTTGTATGACCCAAGTTTCTACTATAAGACCCCTGCCTTAGACTAGAATGCTTGATCCATACTGACTCTGTGTGTATATATTCAAGGCTTTTGCATCTCTGCCACATGAAGGTCCCAACTCAAGGCAGATAAAGGAGTCCCATGCTGGCTATGAGATACAATTTTGATGAAGGTCATGAGTACTGGGTTTTATTTTATCCCAGGATAATTAGATTGTCATTCATTCAATTCTTTGTTGTTCTCATCAAACTTGTCTTTCTAAAAATTCTGTAGAAATTTTGCTTTTCATCTAATATCAAACTTATCTTGTCATGAGCACCATTAGTCTATGTAGTTAAAAAAAGACAGTAAAAAAGTAAACCCACAAAAGCCTGTAAATCAATGACAAAAAACTGGTCCTAAACACTGACAAGTTAAAGATTTTGCCAGGCCATTGCCCTTCAGTGAAGGAAGTTTTCTTCGGGTCAGCATCCAAAAGCCTTAAAAGGTCTTTTTTTTTCTCTTGGTACCATTTCTGTGACAAAACCTTCATACACTAAATCTTTCAGAGGACACAGATTGGTTAGTGGCTAGAGATGGCTAACTTCTGGTAAGGGACACAAGATGCAGAAACAATACATTCAACTGACCATTATCAACATACTTTGAGTCATCTCAGTTCAAGCCATACTACTCCATTCAAATGTCTACTTTTTAAAATTGATGTAAAGAAGAATCTAAATGAAATTCTGATGAAAAATAGTTTCATAAAAGGATTCTTTGGCTACAGCTAATGAAAATGTGAAAAACTTAAGACAATCTGAATTTTGGATACATCATAATCCTATTCCTTTAGTCATTGCTCTTATCAAATAATTTTTTTTCCTCCTTTTACACTCACTTCCTCACTCCCAATTGAATCTTCTCCTCCTCCCTTTCTTCCAAATTCTGATCCCATCCCCCCATGACTTTCCCAATCTCTGATCATCTTCCATCTCTGATTCTGTACTCAAACCACGATTTTCTTTAATAATAAGATTGCCAAACATGAAGGTAAACTTTTGCAGGAAAATTTTAGACACTTGCCTCGGTCTGAGTTAATGGCAATCATCGAGGATTTTCTTCAAACTTGAGAAAAGAGAAAGATGTTTACTGGAGAAGTTGAATAATACTGGGAATCTAAAACCTCAGCTTCCTTGACCTTTAACAGCTAGTACATATATTAGTAGGACATTCAGACAATAAAACCTGGCTCAACAAAGTAAATTGCAAGGATCTTGCAAAGAATTTAGCTATGCCTGAGGTCCACTGAACAGAACAGATACTAGAGAAAACATAAGATATGTGACAGTCCTTTCTGAAGGTTATACTCATATTTCCACTAAATATTTACTAGACAGTATACATATACAAAAAATATCTTATATAAGAATGTTTAAAACAGCTGTATTCATAGTAACTCAAAAGTGCAAACAATCCGGGCTTCCCTGGTGGCACAGTGGTTGACAGTCCGCCTGCCGATGTAGGGGACACGAGTTCGTGCCCCGGTCTGGGAGGATCCCGCATGCCGCGGAGAGGCTAGGCCTGTGAGCCATGGCCGCTGAGGCTGCGCGTCCGGGGCCTGTGCTCCTCAACGGTAGAGGCCACAACAGTGAGAGGCCCACGTACCGCGAAAAACAAAAAAAAGTGCAAACAATCCAAATGTTCATCCATAGAAGAATGGATAAACAAATTGTGGTATATCCATACAATGGAATATTTCTCAGGGATAAAAAGAGATAAATTAGTGAGTCAAGCAACAAAATGGATAAATCTCAAAAACATGAGTAAAAGAAGCCAGACACAAAAGGATGTCGACTGTGTGATTTCATTTATTTTAATTTGAAGGAGAGACAAAACTAATATTTGACCATAGAAATCAGAACAGTGTGGGATAAAAATTGACTGGAATGAGGCATAAGGAAAATTTCTGTGATTTTGGAAATATTTTATGTCTAGATTGGACTGTTGGTTACATGAGTGTATACATTTGTTAAAACTCATAAAATATTTTGTAATCTGTGCATTTCCCTGTTAAGTAAACTTTACCTCAATTGAAAGAAAAAAAGAGTAGGCGGTACTCCAGTCTTGCAAGCAAAGAAAAGATAAATCCATTGGAGATTTTAATGAATGTCTTTTCAATGCCTTCAAACAACATTCTAGGGTAGATATAGAGGCAGATGCTCATGCCACAGTTGTTGTTGTTATTATTATTATTTTTCTTATTGTGAAAAGTCTATAGTGGAGGAAAAATAATTTTCCCTCTATTCTTCTAAGTTCTTGGGTGAGACCTCCTGTAATAAAAGACAGATTAACAGGAGAAAAAATAAACAGACGTTTAATAAGATATGTACCTCCTATATGAATGGAAGATGCCCAGGAAAACTAACTTCTTGTAAAAGCCCAAGCCATCACCTTAAATACCATCTTCAGCTACAGACAAAACAAGATGTTGGGTAAAGGACTAGGGGAGCCAGTTATTGGTGATTATCAGGAAAAGCACAGTAAACAAAGGTAAGGTTGTTATGCAGATTTAAGTTGCTGCCTTCTCCATTGATAAGTGTTTCTAGAGATTTAGTCATCCTCCTCTACCTGATACAGAGAGGAAGTCACCCTTACAAATAAAGATTTCACTTATAAATGCAAATGTCTCTTAAAAAAAGGTAGCTTCTTCTGGGTTTTCAAAGCTTCTCCTGTGTGTGCTGTTTCTTAAAAATAATCAGCCCAAGATAAATCTTACATCAGAGATACATTTTGGGGTGGTATATTTTGCTCCCTTTCAAGATTTAAGATAAAAGTAGGGATATTTAGCCATAACCAAAGGCTAGAATAGGAAAATAGGTCACCTAATAGACCTATAGCATTTGGAAATTTCTGAAAAGGTCTTACAACAAAACCAAACTTGTTCTGAAAGCAATCCAAAATAAGTTAATAGCATTACAGATCAAACAATAGGATTGTTCCATGTTCTCCCATTTTCTTCCCCAAAAAAGGGTTCACTGATAAGGATACTTGATATTACTATAAACAAAATGAATACTAAACAAACAACTTCCCAGTGTTGCCCAAAAATGAATAGGCAAGGACAAATCTGATAAAAGTGAGGGACCAGCAAGAGAAAAGTGAGGGGCCTAGCTTCCAGTTTTTCCCTTAAACTTGCAAGATTTGTCATTAACTTTTGGCAGCTAATTTTACAGTTCTCTTATAGTTACAGTTCCTACACTTTGTGCAATGAACTTACCACTATGTCCGTCCATCTTTCTTGGAGTCAATATTACCAAATTGTACCATTGCAAGAAATCTCAGCCACCCCCTATCTCCCAGCCAATTACCCTTGGTCCTTTGACTGAGAAATGGGTCTCTTTTATGATATCACACCAATCAATTTAATTCGGTAGGCCACTTGAAATTCCCAAGGATTTTTCAAGTCATAATCAGACTGTAGCTAACTTGGACCTAGCCTTACTGGTATCCTTATATTTAGATAAAATTTGAAGATCCCCAGGAGAAAACAGATTCTGTATGGATTAAAAATTCTACATATATTGGCAGATTTGATGATACTGAGCCCATCAAGGTTCAGTTTCATCCATCCATACCTTTACCTCAATGTGCATAAAATACCCTAAGGAAAAGAAGGATTAAGGCCCACAGTAGATATACTAAACAAAATAATACTCATACTTTTCACTAGTACTTGTGATAATCCTGGCCTGCCTGTTAAGAAACCCAATGAACAAGAGTTCAGATTTGTTCAAGGTCTTAAGTCTGTCAAGAGTATGGCTGCAGCCTCCTTTCCAGTGGTGCTAAAGACAAATGTTATTCTTTTCATAATCCCATCTAAGGTCACCTATTTTACAGTTGAGGATATATATTCTGCCTTTTTTTAATGTCCCCAGATTTTCAGACAGTGAATATTTGTTCACCTTCACTTGGAAGTAACAACATTATACAGGGACTCTCATTTCCCAGGGAGTCACTGATATTACTGCTTATTTTTATAGGTTCTTAATCGGGATCTCAAGGATCATAATTTTTTTTTTGCCTTTTGGGAGGTCTGAGGTCTTCTGCCAGCCTTCAGTAGGAGTTCTGTAGGAGATGTTCCACGTGTGGATGTATTTCTGGTGTATCCGTGGGGAGGAAGGCGATCTCCGCGTCTTACTCTTCCGCCATCTTCAAGGTCCCCCCCATAATTTTTTAAAAAAGAATTTCCCCTCATATAATATGTGGATAATATTTTATTAAGCTCCAAAAATAAAGAAATCTCTAAAATGAGTTCTGTGTACTTTTGAACTCTTAGCCCATAAAGAACAGACATTACCAAAAGAAAAATTACAATATTGTCAGCAAAAGGTTCATTATTTGGAGAATTATTTGCCACAGAGGAATAAATCTCTTGCCTGTGATCAACCATAAGCTGTCCAAAGCTTCCCTAGGCCAGTTAGTCTAAGACAACTAGGGTATCTCTAGGTCTTCCTAGCTATTGTAGATAGTGGGTTCCAACCTCTTCCAAAATTACTTTTTTTTTTAACCTAACTAAATTCTCATTGAAAAAGTCCTCAATTGGGCTCTCAAACATGAACAGGAATTTTGCAAACTAAAGTTAGCTCTTCACCAACCCCTTCCCCCAGGTCTGCCTTACTACTGCAAACATTTCACCCTATTCAGGAATGATCTGATCAGGCCCCTGGTGTTCTAACTAAACCAAATAGAAACCACCAAAGACTCATAGCTTCCTATAGTCTCTTTCTTGATACTCTAGTTACCTTAAGACTATGGCAGCCACCAACAAATTTGTTGAAGCCTCTGATGATATACTTTTGGGCTCTTCCTTGAAACTAACAGTCCCTCTTTGCTCTTTACTGAAAAAACAAAACAACAACAACAAAACACTATCTTATCAAACTGGCTTACATCCTATGATATATTCATAATTTTCTCCTTCATATATTATTATACTTTACAATACTACTTTGAATACTGCTTCTGTCAGTAAAACATGTAGTCTAGATTCTGCCTGAGAATCATCCATGTCTCACGTATACTTACTAAAAAATCCTTTATACAGTCCAGGCTCTGTTGAGGGGTCATGCCACAAAACACCAAAAGAAACCCAAAATGAACCAAACAACAAAAAATCAGAAAAAGGAGATTATCAGACTAGTTATACTATAACAGGTTTCATTTGACATTTAGAAGATGATTCTTTAACATAAACTAAATCAGCCCAGATAGTAGAACTTATTGCCCTTACTAGAATTTTTTATATGAAAATGCCTAGAAATGATGACCAACCTATTAACAATGAGCATTCCTAGTGCTCAGACTATGAAGCTAAAATACCATGTCACATACCAGAAATGTCATTTAATATAAATTAAACTTCTTAGAGAAATGGTTGATTCAAGGCATGGACCAGAGAATGTACAAGATGAGACTGGAACCCCTTGACATGTCAGATAGTAAGGAAACTATCAAAGACTATGAAGGTCATGTCAATAAGACTCAAGTGTCAACTTGAAGAGACTCTCTTGGTCAAACAATATACAATTTTAGCCTCAATGAGGTTAAGAATTGAAACAGATTGAAAACATTAAATATATTTAAATCTATAATTTTATAAGAATTTTAAAAATAATTATTCACCTTCTGAAAATGACAAAACACAAATTCATTATCTGAAAACTCTGTAAATAAAATGAAAGTATCATGCATCTACCCTGCCTTTCCTACACAAACTGTACCACAGAATAACCAAACATTAGATGAGAACTGTTCCCTTATAAAATTATTTCAGATTGTAAAAGCAAACAAAATGATAAAATTAGAATGTTGCCATTTTGAAACCCCCAATGGATCTAGGCATTGAGGATCAAAAGTTGCTAACATTAAAAAAAAGTGTGAAAAACAGACATGTGCATCCTGATGAAACAACAAAGCACCACCAGTAGCCTTGCCACAGGGATTGCATCTGACTCTGATCACACTTCTGAATCCAGTTGCCAATTTGCAGAAAATACAAAGAAACTTGCTGAACCGCACCATGATTACACAAGCAGAAAATCCTAGACTGGAAATATTGGCAAGTCATGCCTAGGTTCTTAAACAAATAAACTGTAACAAAGCAAAATATATAGAGGGGACATCTATTGATTAAAAGTGACTTAAAAGCCATATCAGATGTTTAATTGGAGATGATTAAGTTATAGTATCTAGGGTTGCACCCTTGGGTGATAAAACCATTTTAAAAATATAAGAAAGTTATTACTATAAAACCATTTTAAAAATATAAGAAAGTTATTACTATAACCGTTTTAAAAATATAAGAAAGTTATTATCAGGATAATGGTTACTTATGGTGGGAGGAAAGGACTATGATTGAGATGGGGCAAATGGAAGGGCTTCTGGAGTGAGAGCCAAAGCTCTATTTCTTGACCTGCATGATGGGTATAAAGCTATTAACTTTATAGTAATTATCTAAGATAGTGCTATCCTTGAGAGGAAATGGTGACTGGAAGAGCACATAAAGGGGAATTCTAGGATGTTGTTGTGTATTCTGCTTCTACATCTAGGAGCCGGTTATATGAGTGTGCTCTGCTTTTTAAAATGCATTGATCTGTTCACTTATGTTCACTTTTACATATGGAAATTATACTCCATAAAGAGCATAAACAAGCTAATTGGCATTCCTGTAAACACTTCAGAGGAGCATATTCCTTCCACTGGACACTTCTGGAATTAGAAATATCCTCATATTATTAACTTCAGCATCAGTCATATAAAAATTGGACCATGATCATGGAACAGAAAAATACTTCTGCAAAATTATTTATAGAATTGTCCATGGGGACCAGAAACACAATAGGAGTAGGATTAAATATTAACACTATTTTTTTCTATAGTAGTCTATTTGTATTCCTCAGAAAGTATCCAACCTGCTTTATAAAAATTATTCAGCTTCAACCAGGCAGTTAACTAGGGCACTCCTGTCATGTTAAGCAATGTGTACACCTCCAATACAATTTCTATGTCACAAGCGTACTATATATATTTTTTGCAAGCATACTATATTTTATGTGGACCAAGCTCTTTCCTTATTTATAAGCCTGACTTGTGTATATGGGATAATTGTCAGAGACTTTATATATTCAAGACCAATATACACCCTGTGGACCATTTTTTAATGAGGTATTAGCCCAGTAATATAAAAAAATAAAGGCTTCTATGGAAAATTACACAGAAAATTCACTACTCCACTTTTATGCCTACCATCCAAATAGTGATTTCTATAACGTTCAGACAATTATCAATAACTGTAGCTGAAGTTGTAAATGATACTTCCACAGCTCTCAAGGCTCAAAAGACAAGTGTAATTCTTTTGGTCCAAGAGATAATGGACAAATGAGTAAGTTTAGATTCTCTATTAGCCAAGATGGTGTCTAATGTTGCATTCAGATAAATACTACTGCCAATTATAACAATCAATCTCTAAACCAAAAGAGCTGGCCACTTGGGAGCTTGTTTTGTTCACCTAGATTTGCATCATGGACTCATAGAATTCTATATAATTTAACCCTTACTTTCCTGTTAGTCTTTATGTGTGTTGTCATTGGCAGGTGTGTACTCTCCAGAGTTTTATATGTTGCTGTGACATTAATATCACATCAGATGAACCAACAACTCATCATTTGACAAAATCAACACAAAGGTCAAACTCTGGTTCAACTCCAGACTGTTGTTTCTGAGGCAATGATCTTATCTAGTAATCACAAGAGTGGTATAGAACTGCTGTAAGAATAATTTTGTGGCTAACCTTATGGTCTGGCCAGGATGGCCTAAGGGGTGGAGGATTAGAACAGCCACACTTTCACTAAGCAATCTAATCACAGAATGTCCTGTGACTCATATAATATTTTCATCTGACTCTGTTGCATCTAGCTTTGTCTTAGGAAATCAACCAATCCAAAGCCTCGCCTGGCCTCTCATATCTCAACCTAAAAGCTTCCCAGCCCAAACCATGAGCAAAAATGTCATGCACTCAGTTTCTTTAAGGAGATGATATTTTGGAATTTCCCATGTAGTGTTGTTCTCTCTTCTGAAATAAGTCAATAAAACTGCTTATATCATACATGTTTCTTTATTTGAAAAGAACTTACCCTGTTTTGTCTTTGTCTAGTGCTTATAATTTGTGAAATATTTTTAATTTGTTAGTTTCCTACTTACTATCTCTCTCCCCCTACTAAAATATAATTTCATGACGGCAAGATCTTTAAATATCTTATTCACTTCTGTACTTCCAGCATAGTACAGTTAATAGACCTATTTAAGTGTGAGTGCATAAATGAGATTCTTATCTGGGACACGCTCCCTAGAATATATGCTCAATGAAACTAGGGATTATGTGGTTCAAACTGCCTGTGTGTAGTAAGTGTGCAATAAATATTAAATTAATAAATTAAGGCTTAAAATTAAAAACTTGTGTTCTTTTTCTGAAAATAGTTTCTTTGTACAGGGATTTATGTAGAGTTGTTTGTTTGTTTACTAGTTTGTTTTTACTTTTCTTAGCTAGCAAAGTTTTATATAAATTATAAAATCTAATAAAATAAATGAAACTTCTTTCGCTGAGTTGGCAACTATCTAGAGTCAAAAGTATTATAACATAGGAAACTGTTAGAAATACAAAACATACAGAAGAGAAGTGGAATTGATCACAGAGCAAGTGAAGTGTGTATGTTGAATAAATGACCTGAATATAGTATGGAAAGGAGGAGTGTCAGCAGACAAGTTCAACTCTTATGATGTTATCTGAATTCACCCGGGGAATATAGGGTATCTAGAGGAGATGGAGAATAGAGGAATCTGACTGACAAAATGGATACTGGAAGCACTGGGTAGAGAATCAAAATATTTATTTGATGTTGGATAGAATAAAAAATAATGTTAAAAATAAGAAAACGGACCCCAAATGGTGTTGCTTATGTTAAGCCCCATGTCATCAAACCAACTTAATTACAGTTTTTGCTCTCCCAGAAATGAAATCTTAAATTGGTCAATCAAGAATTGCCTGATTGGGACTTTGCTGGTAGCGCAGTGGTTAAGAATCCACCTGCCAATGCAGGGGATACAGGTTCAAGCCCTGGTCCCGGAAGATGACACATGCTGCAGAGCAACTAAAGCCCGTGCGCCACAACTACTGAGCCCACGTGCCACAACTAATGAAGCCTGTGTGCCTAGAGCCCATGCTCCACAAGAGAAGCCACTGCAATGAGAAGCCTGCACACCGCAATGAAGAGTAGCCTCTGCTTGCCACAACTAGCGAAAGCCTGTGTGCAGCAACACAGACCTAATGTAGCCAAAAATAAATAAACAAATAAATAAATTTATTTTAAAAAAAAAAGAATCACCTGATCAGCCCTAGTGAGGTCATCTGTCTGATAAACCTCTGCCATCCCCTAAAGGAAAGTGACCTTGAAATAATCAACCAGCTCTTTTTGTGTAGTGTAATTTCCTTGTTCTTGCTCCTTTTTACCTATAAAAATCTTTCATTTGTAGAGCTCCTTGGAGCTCCTTTCCACCTGCTAAATTGAATACTGCTTGATTCATGAATTGTTGAATAAAGCCAATAAGATCTTTGAAATTTACTCAGTTGAATATTGTTTTTCAACAATAGTACATACATAATTCATTAAAAAGCTATCTTGAAATATCATATACTCTGTATTCTAATAAGTCAAATTGACACAAGTTGGAGACATCTCTGATAAAAATTGAAATGGTAAGCAAGATGTACAGAGACACAGCAGTAGGATCTCAATGTAGAAACTTCAATAAATTCAGTTAATATTAACACTTAATAGGTCAGAGGATTGATATACCAACTGATGGGGTTCAGAACGTGCTACTCCAAAATATGTTACTTTGGCATATTGAATATGTTAAGCTGAAGGACTTTGAGAAAGTAGCTGAGAGTACCTATCAGGCTTCCTTTGAGGATTAAATGATCTAATTCTAAGTGAGCAGGGCTTGCCCTTTTCCCCTGAAACAGGACATAAAACCCTCGTGTGAGAGGTGCCCACCCTATACCTGGAGGAAAGGATCATTCTTATCTCCACAGACAAAGGGATGCTAAAAGGATCCAAACAATCCATTCTTGCTAAGTTTCCCCCAGTTTACTAGATTTACCTCATATGCTTTAACCTACCTTATTCCTCTACAACTGTCCATTCTTCATCAAACCTAGCATAAAATACTCAGGTTTAATTTGGGAGGTTTTCATTTCCTTATGAATGCTCCTGTGTCACATAAAACTTATATTAAATAAATTTGTATGTTTTTCTCCTGCTAATCTTTGTCAGTTTAATTTTCAGACCCAGCCAGATAACCTAAGAGGAGGGAGGAAAACTTTTTCTTCCCCTACATAAATCAAGAAATTGA
>NW_020173732.1:37639-76185 GCF_003031525.2 Neophocaena asiaeorientalis asiaeorientalis | reverse complement strand
ATATATATATATATATATACCTAAAAATGGAATGTATATATATAACTGTGCTTTCTGCTTGTGTGGGGGTGATGGAGGATGGTGGTGCAGTATGTTGGGGGCAGGGCTTAAACCAGAGAACTTAAAAAATATAGAGGTGTCGTAAAGCAAAACTTGACATTGCCCAGTCAAGCACTCTTCAAGACGTGAGAAACCCTTAAATAATAAATTAAACTTATGTTTTGGAATGCTGCCATGTTCCAAGTTCTCAAGCCCCTAGAAATTCCCTTTAGTACATATCTAAATTAATCTGATTCCCCATTTTACCAGATTGTCTTCTATGGCATTCTCTTTCCCCAGCATTTCTGATTATCCTTGGGAAATACATGTTTAGCAAAATTCATTCTGGTTTTCACTTATCACCTCTTCCTCCAGACAATTGGTCTGGGCTTCTCTTTTCCAGGTTGCTTTGTCTTTTTCAATGCCACTTCACCCCAGTGTGGCCAAATGCCTCTTCCTTACTGTTCTTAATCTTTGCTAACTCTAAGTTGTAGAAGATAACAAATCTCTTTGAGATTTACTATTATAGCATTCTGGTTAAGTGTATGGACACTGACACCAGACTGTTTAGGTTCTAATCCCAACTTGGTCACTTAGGAGCTGTGGAATTTTAGGGAACTCTCTGTGCCTTATTTTCCTTATTGTAAAATGGAGATAACACTAGTATCTATCTCATAGGACTGCCATGAAGATTAAATGGGTTAATCCCAAGTGAACATTAAGAACAGTGCTTGGCACATAGTAAGTGATATATAAGTATTGTCGATGAAAAAATTAATAAATCTAAAAAAAATGGAAATTTTTATTTGAGCCAAATTGAGGATAATAACCTGGAAACAACATCTCAGAAAGCGCTGAGAACTGTTCCACCCGTTAGAAGTCAAGGCACAGTTATATAAGTTTTTTGAGACAGAAGGCTATACATTAAATGATGTATTATTGACAGTTTATGCAATCCAGATATAAGTGTCATCATTGTGACCCCTTATAAGATCAAGAAGGAATATATCTTTTAAGCAGTTGTCTTGTTGGTGCTAGGAGAATGTTGCTTTTTATGGTTGAGCAGGTATTTCTGCCAATGGAGGAGGTTTGGTCGAAGCATAATGCAGGTACACAATGCAAAGTAGAGGGGAGAGAGGAGGCCAAAGTGTAAACAGATAGGTTAGGGTGTCCCCAAAGAAAGGGAACCAGGAATGGCTTTCTTTCAATAAGAGAAGCCATTTTTGCCTAAGCCATTTTGTGATCTAAGTCTGTGATCTAAGTCTAAGTCAAGGCAATGCTTGTCCTTGAACAGGTCTAGGTAATTAATGATCTTAAGGGAAGTAAGGAAATGCAGGAACAAAGGAAAAGCAGTCAAGAACAATAGTTTAGTGATAAAACAGAGTCCTAGTTCCCCCTCAGGGGATATATGTAACAATCAGATACAGGTCTTTGAGTTCTGCAGGAACCAAGGCCCCCAACCAAGTGGAGGATGGAATGATGATGTTGATTGACCCTCCTGACTTCAATCAACTAAAGGTGGACTCTCTTGACTTTTGAACTTTTCCCCAATTTTATGCTGAATTGTCCTCTGCTCAAGCCCCTTCATGAATATGCATGTACCCTTAGCTTAAAATTTCCCCAATTTTGCTGTTAGGGAAGACACTGCTTTGGGAGAGATCCCTGGTGGTCTCCTTACTTGCTGCAAGTAATAAATCTTTCCATCTCCCCAACTTTGGCTTGGTTGTATCTCTTAGCTTGACATCCACCAAGAGACAAACCCAGTTCTCTGGTAACAAATTGGTAGAGAGAATATGTTATGTATAAATCTTTTCTTGTCTTGCCATAAAATATGAATTTTAGTTCACAGTATTATTCATATAGAGGTTTGGGCACAAAATAATGAAAATGGCAATGAAGAGAAAAATCACCAAAAATTGGGTATCATATTTTACCTCATGTTTCTTGTCTAGTGCCTACCACAGGAGTTTCCTAATTGGCTATTTCAGTTTACCTTCCCCCACCTGTTTCCATATTCAAGGAGAAGTTTGAATAACTCACTTCCTGGATTTGCTTTGACCCTGTCTTCTCTTTCCAGAGTCCCCATCCTCAATCTCCCTTGCTGTCCCCACCTGAAGGAGAAAAGGAAATTCTCTACCTTCAGTAAATGACCCACTTTTTAAAGCAGCAACTCAGGCCACACTAGAGATTTTTACATTACTATACTCAGTATATAACCTTTTAACTAGAATTTGGAAACTTAAGTAGTTAATCAGTTAAGTGGTTAAGTTCCTCATTCTAGGATGGTTAAGTTCCTCATTCTAGGATAGGATTTTGGCTTTGTATTAACATAAATGGGATGTTATTACAATGTTTATCCCAAAACAGAAAAGGAAGTTTTTCTAAATTTTCCACCATAATCAGCATCAAAATTAGTAAATTAATTAGAAATTCAAGTAGGCCTCCCTTCTAGGAAAGCTGGAAATGTCCTTGAAATAGCAGTTGGTCCCACTGCACTTTTAAATATGTGTCATCTTAAGAAAGGCTTTACCTCTTATATCACAAAGTGTTTATGAGTCCTGGTTTTGAAGCTCAACACAAATGGGTTAAAATACTGGCAACATTTAGGCAGGATATTTAAACTTTTTGTTTCATCATCTTAAAATGGGGTTACTAATGCCACCTACTTCATAGCATTGTTTCCAGTGTTAAAAAGATAAATAAATATGATAAATGAAGCCCTTATTACATTGTCTGGAACATAGAAAATGCTCAATAAATGTCAAATATTTCTAAGTTATGATAATAGGTTCCAGAAAAAAAAAGGTCAAACTTTTTTTTCTTTAGTTTTGTATGCTCCTTGTTCTAACTTTCCTCTGGAGCCATAATGAGTCCCTGATGCAATTCATGTCTTCAAATTTGTTAAGAATAGCTGATGAGATTCAAGGTGAATGTAAAATATTCTATTTTTTCATATCTTGTTTTTAAGACAAGAGAAGAAAATACCAAAGAAGGGTTTAGCTCTCCTTTTTAAAAGGGCAACATAATGTAAGTCATTCAAATCCCCTCATTTCCTTATTTCAGGTTATTGAATACATTTTCTATGTCACATCCCCCATCTTTGTTTAACATATAATGCTGCAATTTACCTTCAATACCCTAACATTGTGTGTCTGCTTTTGAATGACTGTTATGACTGCTTTCAGGTATAGACATATCCAGATAAGCAAGGTATCAAAAGCGGTTATTTATGCTTTAGAATATGATTGTACAACAGTTTACCAAAGCCCTCTTATTGATTTCTAGATATCACTTATTTCTTTGAGGATATTATCAAATCTTTCTTTGTTTTTCTAGTGAGAGGACAATTAAGCATAATCTAATTTGCTAAACTGAAGGGGAGAAAAACAGAATTATTTTATACTTTAAAAATCTCTTTCCATCTTTGATCTGATATTTCAGGTAAACACATTTTATGGTATTATTCTTTCCATTTTCATATTAATATTTTTGGATTCTCCATTAAACAGATCATGGTATCAAAGTATTTCAACATATTCCTCTTTTTGGTGAATCTTATTCTGTTTATTGAGGTATTGTTACCTGAGAACTGGGTTCACCTCTAGGTGCTTGTCGAGCCAAAAGACACAACCAAGTCAAAGAGCAGGACAAGGAAGCATTTATTACTTGTAACAGATAAGGAGAAGACTGAGGATCTTTCCCAAAGCAGTGTCTCCCTGAACAGCAAAATTAGGGAAGTTTTAAGCTAAGGGAGCATGCATATTTATGACTTGTGCAAAGAGGAATTTAGTGTAGAATTGGGGATAAAGTTGGCAGGATCCAGGTTCTAATTGATTGAAGTCACAAGGGCCAGCAAAGGTCACATCATCAATTCTCTGGCTCCAGTTAGTCTCGTGGCCAATTGTTCAAGGGGGTTCAGATACTATAAAACAGTTCAAAAATATGTGTCAGAACTGGGAGTCTTAGTGACTGATTTATTGTCTCTGATATCATTATTTCTCTGGCCTGGCAATAGCTGTTTGTTCCTACATTCTCTTGTTCCCTTAAAATTATTAACTATTCAGACCTGTTCTGTATGAGCAAGCATTGTGGCCTGGCTTAGATCACAAAATGGCTTAGGCCTAAATTGGCTTCTCTTACTTTAAGAAAGCTATGTCTCATTTTCTTCCCCTGGGGACCTCTTACCATATCTGCCTACAGTATTGGTTTATTGGCTGTAGTGTTGAAACTGAGGAGAACCCTGTGGGCCCTCCCCCAGCACCAAGTACAAAGGCTCTTCCATGTCCACTGCCTCTTGTCTGTAGAAAAGCTGAAATCTCCCAGGCCTCCCTAAATCACAAAGGAGCAGGTTCAAGCAGTTAATGATGAGGACAATAAAGTTACAGATTCAGTATCTGATGCACAGTCCTGAGTCATTTTACAGGTACTATAACTGTTACCAGAGAGAAAAATCTAAGTGCATGATGACCAGATTGTAGCTATGACATAAGCTGCTCAATCTTGAGCAGTACTAAATCTATGGCTAGCACAATTCCAAGAACTGGACTCAAGAGAATGAGTTTAACATTATTGCCCAAAATAATCTATATCTTTGTGGGCATCAAAATAACTGTAGCTTGCTCTGCCCATATATGTAAGCCAGCAACTCAGATTGTCAGCAAAGAGATGCTACAGACCCATGTTGACATCTCCCACTCTGAGAATACAGCATCCTACGTCAGCAAGAGGTTACAGAAGATAGACCTTCACCACTCTTCCCATAGAAATGAAATGATATCTGAGTAGTAGGGATTTGTAAGCAGCTCTTTTGCCCCTTTCCTGCTTACCTATTTCCCTTAAACCTTGATTATAAAAATGAGATCACCAGGTAATATTTAACCTAACTTCTGACTTCTGTTCTAATAAATGCCTTGCCTAACCTGTTGATTCATTTCCTGGATTAAAAGTAGTAGGAATAAGTAATTAGGTAGTTTAAAAATAACTGACTCTTTACCCCCATCTTCCCCTTAGCAAATTTGCAGGTGGTTCACACAGGAAAGATAGCATCCAAAGGAAGATCAGGAGAAGTCAGTACGTCTACATGCAACAGAAAAATGACAAAAAATCTGACCTCCTACCTTAATGCTTAACTAAGATTGTTTCCCCTTTTTCCCTTTAAAAACTGTCATAGCTGAGCAGAATCTTTGGAGTTGGTTTCAGGACATGAGTCCACCTTCTTCCCAGATTGCTGGCTTTTCTGATTAAACAACTTTCCTTTCTACCAACACTTGCCTCTTGATTATTGGCTTTTGATCAGAGGGCAGCCAAACTTGTGTTTGGTAACACTGTTGCCTATTGTTTTATGCAAATCTTTTGTTAGTGAAGGGTCTAATGAAGTCCAGTGTTTTAAGTTTTTCATTGCATCTCTATTTCATAATTTTAAATCTTTTAAAAGATAGTCTTTATCACTTTAGAGACCGTATCACTATATTTTGTTAACCAATATCAAATAGTTGACTTTCTTCCATTATGCTTTTTCATCATAAAATTAATATCACATTACAGAATTTTTTGGAAATAAAATGCATGGATGAATTACTTATCAATTGCTGCATAACAAATTACACCACTTGCTACATAACAAATTACATCAAAATCTAAGAGCTTAAAATAGCAATAGTGAACATTTTATCTCACATAGTCTTTGAATTAGGTTTTCAAGAGTGACTTAACTGGGTGTCTCATGATGTTGCAGTGGAAGGGACAAATAACCCACTAGAGTGGCATGAAGACTACTATAAACTGAAAAATTTTGGACAAACAGCCCCAGAAAAAGCCTTATCTGAACATCCCTTTGATTGATGATTAAAGTAGGGCTTTCTGAGGATTAAACTGCCATAAATCCCCCTCCATGGAAGCTTCCAGCCAAAAAGGAGACTGCCCATTAGCACCAGGGTGAAAAATTGTGTAAACAAGCCCAATAGAACCTTCCATACTTTCTCACTGAAACCACAAATCCCCACCTCCCTTTGTTAAGCTGGTATATAAACACTTACCCCTGATTGTTTGGAGAGCCACTTCTTGTAAAGTGCTCCAGAACTCATGTTTTCTCTTGTTAATCTACTGTTATCAATTCATTCACAGCCCCACTACCACCATAGCTACCACATGGACCTAAGGTGGTAGAGGAAACCTTTTCCTCCCAACACAGTCCAAATGTCAGCATAGGTTGCCATCATCTGAAGGTTTGACTAGGATTGGAGGATCTGATTCCAAGGCTCATGAACATGGTTGGCAAGTCCTTGCTGGGTGTCAGAAGGGGGTCTCAATTGTCCTCATGATGTGCAACTCTCCATATGACTGCTAGAGTATCCTCATAGATAGGATGGCTGACTTCTCCCAGAGTGAGTGATCATTAGAGAAAGCAAAAGACAACCTATAATATATTTTATGACCTAGCCTTAGAACTCAGACATTGTCATTTATGCAATATTATATTGGTTACACAAGTCAGCCTTATTCAGTGTGGGAGGGGATGATACCAGTCATACATACAAGGAGACAATATCCTTGGGGACCATTTTGGAGCCTGGCTATCACAATGGCTTTTTTTTTTTCTATTTAGTTGAAATTCTATAGTAAATGCTATTCTTAATTCTACTTTTAAAATTAACATTATATATAAAACCATTTCTCTTCGTTATATCATCATCATAATCATCCTTTTCAATGAATATGTAGTACTCCATAATTTAATTATCAATTATACTATTCTTGATATTTAGTCTCATTCTAAAATAGATAATTTTGACAGTTAATCATTTCTTTTTTTATAGAAGTACTTAGCAGTCTTTTCACAACATTAACCCCATAAAAACAATTGTCATTTTGTTTTAACGGAAAATAAAGTGTTACTTATGACTGTACCCAGCTTAGACTTGATGAATTAAGCTGGTCTAATTCCTTCCTTAGAGAAGTATTTGAGAGAAGCATTTTTGTGTCTCTGGAAACTCTTTGTGTTATGTGAATAGAACACAGGGTAATGAGCTGACCTATTTTTTTAGCCACATCTTTTGTCATTAAGAATCTGAAAACAGGAAAGACCTATGCTTAAAACCCTTATAGGATCTTCATTCATTACACAATAATGTATAAATAAATATGGCCTAAAAAGGCCTGTCACAAATTGTCCTCTGCCTACTTTATCTCTTCAATCTCCTCTATCATATAACCATACATTTTACCCAAGCTGCATCCATGAGAGGTATTCAGGCCTTGAACAGACCAAACTGTTTTACCCAGGCTTTCCTTTATTCATGTTGCTCTTGCAGCTTGTGATGCCCTCTTGTACCTGTAATGCTGCCTCTCCCATTTATCTCACAAACTACTCATCTTTCTTTAAAGGAACACACATAAGGAAGGAGTTGTCAATCCTATCTGGAAAGGGGGTTTAGGGAAATTTCTTTCAAGATAGAATCAACAACTCTTTCCTTGTTTGTGTTCCTTTAAAATTTCTATCATATGACCTGTTACATTTCATTGCACTTGTTTTTAAAGTCTTTGATTTCATAATATCTTAATCAACTGTTTCCTCAGTGCATCCTTCATCTAAACATAAGTGCTTAGCACATAGCACTTGCACATTTAGAGGTTAAAGTAAATACCCTTAGAGATATTCAGCATCATTCTTTTACTTGTATTAAGAGAACTACTGTTTTTTTTTCAAGACTACTACATGAGGAGATTTTAGGAGCCTCTTGGCCTTATATTCAACAAATATTTGAGCAAGCACCCTGTACCAATCACTGTTCTAGGTGCTGGAGTATACCAGTAAACAAAATAGACAAAGTCCCTGCCCTTATGAATCTTACATTCTAGTGAGTGTTAAGAGACTACACAAATGTAGAGCGTGTAACAATGTCAGATGTTAGTAAATAATGAAGAGAAAATAAAATAGGTTTAAGGGATAAGGTAGCCAAGGAAGGCTCCTCTGAAGGCATGATATTTGTGAAGATGGAAGTGAGTGACTGAGCAATGTGATAACTAATGAAAGAGGATTCCAGGCAGCAAAAACAGCAAAGAAAAGCAAGTACCAGATGTCATCATAGAATAACAAGGAGACCAGTGTAACTGCTGCTGAATGAACAAAGACGAGAGTGTGAGGCCATGAGGATAGAGAGGAAACTGGGCATCTATTTTAAAGACCTTGGTATTTACTCAGAAGGAACAGTGAAATAACAAAATGAGACATATTCTGAAACGATTCTGCTGGAAGCATTGTAGAAATTAAGTATAGATGTTTGAGGGATAAAACAGGAATACCACTTAGAGGCTACTGAAATAATCCAGAAGAGAAATGTTGATGAATTGGACTAGGTGGGAGTGGTAGGTGTAAGGAAAATAGTCATATTTAGGATATAGTGTGAAGGAAGAGGCAACAATGATATATTGGATATCAGATGTGGAGAGAGCAATCAAAGATGACTCTGGCCTATGGTTTGAGAAACTGGAAGAATAGAGTACCTGTCTGCTGAGATAAGAAAGACTGAGGGAGGAACAAGTATGAGGGAAAGATAAGAAGGAATTTGGCTTTTACCATATTTAAATTGCATTTAGCAAGTAAGCAATTGGATATACAATTCTGGAGTTGTTCTAGTTACTATGGCTCTATAAAAATTTACCCCTAAACTTAGTGTCTTAGAACAATGGCAGCATTTAGTTTGTTCACAAATCTCTAATTTGGGCTCTGATTGTTGAGGAAGATATCTGTGTTGCACTTGGCATCCAGTTGAGTTGACCTGATGTCTGGATGTTGGAATATTCTGAAAAGTTACTCAATTACATGTCTGGTGGTAGATGCTGTTTTTTGAAACCTTATCTGGGGCTGTTGGTTGGAACAACCAAACCTGGCCTCTCCACATGGGTCCCCAAAGCAAGTATGGACAAAGAGAAACAGAGAGAGAAATGGAGAGAGAGACAGAGAGAGACAGATAAATTGCTCCATATAGGAGCTGTAATATTTTTATGAATTCATCTTGGAAGTCAAATAACATAATTTCCCATCATGACTTATTGGCTGGGACAGTCATAAGTATGCAAAATTCAAGAGGTGGGAACACAGTGTTGGTCACAATGTAATAATAGCACATAGGACGGGAGGCATAACTATGATCCATACCTGTTACCTAATTCCCTTCCTTGCAGCCTTCATCTCAGATCAACCTGGTCTTTTCTCAAAGGCAGCAGCTTTCACCAAGTGCTTGAAAACTAGAACAGAGAAAAGTAAATGTATGAATTGTCTTCTGCTGTAGGATATTTTGAAACTGACAAGTGCTTAGGGAACTTTTAAACTTGATATACTTGTCCTTAGCCTCAAATATTAATGGTCTTCAAGCAAGTAAGTCTTAAGCACAGGTAGTAAGTATACTTTACCTGATTCTATATATTTTATTATAAAATTATAACATGTCTAAATCCAAATATTCAATGTCCTGCCAATGGGAAACAAGAAGACAATAGTTTTTCTTACTTACAGATATTCAGGAATGCACTTAGAACATATTTTAAGTGATATCTCATGTCTATTTAAAGCAAATGACATAGACTGGCTGAATGGATATAAAAACAAGACCCATATATATGCTGTCTACAAGACACCCACTTCGGATCTAGGGACACATACAGACTGAAAGTGAGGGGTTGGAAAAATGTATTCCATGTGAATGAAAATCAAAAGAAAGCTGTAGTAGCAATACTCATATAAGACAAAGTAGACTTTAAAATAAAGACTGTTACAAGAGACAAAGAAGGACACTACATAATGATCAAGGGATCAATCCAGGAAGATATAACAGTTGTAAACATATATGCACCCAACATAAGAGCACCTCAATATATAAGGCAAATGTTAACAGACATAAAAGGAGAAATTGACAGTAGCAAAATAATAGTGTGGGACTTTAACAGCCCACTTACATCAATGAACAGATCATCCAGACAGACAGTTAATAAGGAAACACAGGCCTTAAATGACACATTTGACCAGATGGACTTAACTGATATTTATAGAGCATTCCACCTGAAAGCAGCAGAATACACATGCTTCTCAAGTGCACATGGAATGTTCTCCAGGATGGATCACATGATGGGCCACAAAGCAAGCCTTAGTAAATTTAAGAAAACTGAAATCATATCAAGCATATTTTCCAACCACGATGCTATGAAATTAGAAATCAACTACAAGGAAAAACCTCAAAAAACACAAACACATGTAGGCTACACAATATACTACTAGACAACCAATGGATCACTGAAGAAATCAAAGAGGAAATCAGAAAATGCCTAGAGACAAATGAAAACTAAAACACAAATGAAATCCAAAACCTATGAGATGCAGCAAAAGCAGTTCTAAGAGGGAAGTTTATAGAGATAAAATCTTACCTCAGGAAACAAGAAAAATCTCAAATAAACACCCTAATCTTACCCCAAAGCAACCAGAGAAAGAAGAACAAACAAAACCCAAAGTTAGTAGAAGGAAAGAAATCATTAAGATCAGAGCAGAAATAAATTAAATGGAGAGGAAGAAACAATAGAAACGATTAATGAAACTAAAAGCTGATTCTTTGAAAAGATAAACAAAATTGATAAACCTTTAGCCAGACTCATCAAGAGAAAAAAGGAAAGGGCTCAAATCAATAAAATTAGAAATGAAAAAGGAGAAGTTATAACTGATGCCACAGAAATGCAAAGGATCATAAGAGGCTAATACAAGCAACTATATGCCAACAAAATGGACAACCTGGAAGAAATGGACAAATTCTTGGAAAGGTACAGTCTTCCAAGACTGAACCAGGAAGAAATAGAAAATATGAACAGAGAAATCACAAGTACTGAAATTGAAACTGTGATTAAAAATCTTCTAACAAACAAAAGTCCAGGACCAGATGGCTTCACAGGTGAATTCTATCAAACATTTAGAGAAGAGCTAACACTGATCCTTCTCAAACTCTTCCAAAAAACTGCAGGGGAAGGAACACTTCCAAACTCATTCTATGAGGCCATCATCACTCTGATACAAAAACCAGACAAAGATACCACAAAAAATAAAAAAAAATACAGGCCAGTATCACTGATAAACTTAGATGCAAAAATCCTCAACAAAATACTAGCAAATTGAATCCAATAAACAAACCTTATTTTAAAAAGGCCTTCTGTTTTGGGATAACCAGAGGGACTCAGATATTGAACAAGGTGATATTTGTTACTGACAGACGGTATGTGATTGAAGCAGTGTTGATGGTACCCAGAGACACTGACAAAGGATACAAATCTCTTTAATGTAAGTAAAAGAAACTAAAACATAGCTGCATGTAGATGGCTATATAAAACAAGAGACCCAGGAACACTCTCCCCTTTGTAGGGGAAATATCCCTTTGTATTCAAGCCCTTATGAAGGTATCTACTGCTGATAATAATGTATGACTAATATCACGATTCATCAGATCCTTTGAGAAACTCAATCCAGGCATTTCTAGGATCATGGAAGAGTATGTTTATACCCCTATAGACACCCTAAACTGTTCTGAGAGACACACATTCAGAGTTTACTTGTTAATAATTTTCTGGTGTGATGTTGCCCAGGGAATAATTATCTTTATAATTATTCCCTGGGTTGAATCAAAAGTTGAAGCCAGGAGTCCCTGGCATCTGACCATGTCAAATAAGATTGTTTCAGACCTGCCTAACTATAGTCCCCCCAGATTGTCTTCCAAACATTTTCTAAAACAGTATAAAGTGGATATCCATTGGCACCTTAATGATTGTAGTTTGTGTGTGTACTAAGAGCAATCAGGTCCAAGTATAGTGAAATAGACACTAACGGGTATATGAAGCACCATCATTTCAAATACACAATCATAAACATTTAAACATATATCTATCTTCAAAACTAAAAAATTACTGATGAAATAAAATGAATCAAATCTTTGACTTCCAAATCTCAGTGTAACAACCACTAGTTGTATAGAAACAAAATTTCTCTGTTGAGGCGAATAAAACATTAAATTGTATCATTGACATTAATTTGAGTTTATAACTCCTCTCTCCACTGAAGTTCAAATATTCCATTGCCACATAATACAACCAGTTTAGAAAGGATTGGAAGTGACTCAATATGCTTCTGGCTTTTTAAGAAACATAAATCACGTCACAACACTTTTATACTTAAAATAATACAATCACTTCCCCTTGCAAGCAGAGTAAAATACAAACTCTTCATATGGCCAGCAACAGCCTGCTTTACCTATAGCTATCTATCTTTAAACCTCTTCTCATAGCACTTTTCACTTGGCAGTATTTTCATTGACCATGGTCCTGGTCACTCTTCTGCAAGCTGCTTCCTGCTCAAGGACTTTTAAATTGCTGCTCCTCTGTCAAGAATGCTCTTTTCTGAAAGTTGCAAATGACTGCTTCCTTCCACCTTAACCTTAGTTCAAACAGTACTTGCTAAGAGAGGTTTTTCTTAATCACACAAACCCAAGCTGAGTATCAAATTCAAGTTACTTCTTATCACATATCCTTCTTTTATTTCTTTGATAGCACTTAACACTCTAAAATTCTTATTTTATTCACTTGCTATTCATTTATTTCTCCCCCTCTCTATCTCTTTACCCCTGTATTTACAAATGCTTCTTTGTACTAGTTCCTCATTTATAGCATATATCTTTCCAACCTCTGGCCAAAAGTTTACCCTGTACCTGTCTTCTTGCTGAAAGACAGCAGATTGTTACTATATTTTTAAAATATGCGTATAAGCATTCTTGGAACTCAGTCTTGTGATCAGAGCTAGATCCATTCAAGGTGCTAAGAGATGAAGGTGTTAAGGTCAGTTGATGGTTTAATGCCCTTGAAAAATACTGTCATTTCTTCTGGAAACAATGCTTAAAGATAGGAGCTCAAGATTCTTCTACTCCCATAGCCTTGCAAAATGTATTTCTTAGATAACAAGACTTGAAAGTCCAAATTGCTCCTTGATCCATGGGTTGCAGAACAAATATGTTAGCAAGCATGAAAGCAACATTAATCTCATTGCCCATCTCCATTTGATATCTTGGATAACCAGGTGTATTGTCAATGAGCAGTAATATTTTGAAAGGAATCTTTTTTCCTGAGCAGTAGATCTCAAATTTACTAGGGAATGTAAATTTGGTGCACCAGAGGAAGGGGTTATTACTTGTTAAGTTATGCTTTCTTAGAATGCATTCTCTCTTCAACTTTAGGGTTTTTAAAAAAATTTTATTGAGATGTAATTAATAAACCATTGAATCATACGTTCAAAGTGTACAATCAGTGAATTTACCTATGTTCACAGAATTATAAAACCACTACCACTATCTAATTTCAGAATGTTTTCATCACCTCAGAAAGAAACCCATAACCATTAGTAGTCAATCAACACATGCCATCCATACAACAAGGCCCTGGAAAGAACTAATCTATATTCTGGCTCTACGGATTTTCCTAATCTGCACATTTTATTTAAAAGGAATCATACAATATGCATCTGGTTTCTTTCACTGAGCGTTAAGTTTTCAAAGTTCACTTGTGTTGCAGCATATATTAATATTTCATTATCTTTTATGGTTGAATAATATTCCATTGTATGAATAGACCTCATTTTATTTATCTAGTCATCACTTGAAGAATATTTGGGTCATTTCTATATATTTCCTATTATGAATAATGATTTTATGAATGTCCATGTACAAATACTTGTGTAGAAATAGGTTTTCAATTCTCTTGAAATTGCTAGGAGAGGAAATGCTGGGTCACATGGCAATTACAAGCATACCTCCTTTTATTGTGCTTCACAGAAATTGCATTTTTAACAAATTAAAGGCTTGTGTCAACTCTGCATTGAACAAGTCTATCAGTGCCATTTTGCTAATAACATTTGCTCACTTTGTGTCTCTGTATCACATTTTGGTAATTCTCACCATATTTCAAACTTTTTCATTACTATTTGATTTGTTATGGTGATCTGTGATCAGTGATCTTTGATGTTACCATTGTAATTATCTTGGGGTGTCACTGACTGCTCCCATAAAAAGATGGCAAAATTAATTGCTAAATGTGTGTGTTCTGACTGCTATACCGATCGGCCGTTCCCCCATCTCTCTCCCTCTCCTTGGGACTCCCTATTCCCTGAGACACAACAATATTGAAATCAACAGATTGTCAATGTAGATAAAACATCCTTCTACTGGAAGGAGATGTCACCTAGAACTTTCATAGCTAGAGAGAATTCAATGCCTGGCTTCAAAACTTCAATGTACAGGCTGACTCTCTTGTTAGAGGCTAATGCAGCTGGTGACTTTAAGTTGAAGTCAATGCTCATTTACCATTTTGAAAATTTTAGGGCCCTTAAGAATTATGCTAAGCTTACTCTGCATGTGCTCTATAAATGGGAAACAAAGCCTGGATGACAGCACATCTATTTACAACATGGTTGACTGAATATTTTAAGCCCACTGTTGAGAACTACTGCTCAGGAAAGAAGATTCCTTTCAAAATAATACTGCTCATTGACAATGCACCTGGTTACCCAAGAGCTCAAATGGAGATGGGCAATGAGATTAATGTATGCTTGCTAACACATGTGTTCTGCAGTCCATGATTCAAAGAGTAATTTTGACTTTCAAGTCTTGTTTTCTAAGAAATATATTTTGTAAGGCTATAGCTGCCATAGGTAGTGATTCCACTGATGGATATGGGCAAAGTCAATTGAAAACCTTCTGGAAAGGATTCACCATTCTAGATGTCATTAAGAATATTTATGATTCATGGGAAGAGGTCAAAATACTGACATTCACACGAGTTTGGAAGAAGTTGATTCCAATCCTCATGGTTGACTTGGAGGGATTCAAGACTTCAGTGGAGGAAGGAACTTCAAATGTGGTGGAAATAGCAAGAGAACTAGAGTTCTAAGTGGAATCTGAAGATGTGACTGAATTGCTTCCATCACATGATAAAACTTTAATGTATAAGGAGTTGTTTCTTATAGATGAGCAGAGAAAGTGGTTTCTTGAGATGGAATCTCAAGATGGTGAAGATGCTGTGAAGATTGTTAAAATACCAACAAAAGACTTAGAACATTACATAAACTTAGTTGATAAAGCAGCTGCAGGTTTTGAGAGGATTACTCCAATTTTGAGGGAAGTTTTACTGTGGATAAAATGCTATCAAGCCCTTTCCATACTACAGAGAAATCGTCCATGAAAGGAAGAGTCAATAAATGCAGCAAACTTCATTGTTGTCTTATTTCAAGAAATTGTCACAGCCACTCCAGCCGTCAACAACCACCACCATCATCAGTCAGCAGCAGTCAACATTGAGGCAAGACTCCACACGCAGAAAAGATTACAACTCTCTGAAGGCTCAGATGAGGGTTAACATTTTTAAGTAACAAAGTATTTTTTAATTAAAGTATGTACACTGTATTTTTAGACATAATGATATTGCACACTTAATATACTACAGTATAGTGTAAAACATGTTTTTTTACACACTGGGGAACCAAAAAAAATGTATAAGTTACTTTATTGAGATATTCACTTTATTGTGGTGGTCTAGAACTGAGCCCACAATATCTATGAGATATGCCTATATTTGTTACCATATTTGAGGAACTACCAAGCTTTTACCAAAACACCTGAACCATTTTACATTCTCACCAGAACTGAATGATGATGGTTCTAATTTCACCGTGTCATTACTAAAACTTACATTTTGATTAAAACCATCCTATTAGGTGTGAAGTTGTGTTGACTGACATTTCCCTAAAGACTAATTATATTGAGGATCTTTTCACGTGTTTACTGTACATTTATCTATCTTCTTCAGTGAAGTGTCTATTAAAATCCTTTACCACATTTTAATTGGGTTATCTTTTTATTATTGAGTGGTAAGAGAATTTATATATTCTCAATACAAGTCCCTTGTCAGATATGTGATTTGAAAATATTCTCTGATGGTGTTGATTGTCCAAACACAATTCTATGAAACCAGAAAAAAAACACAAACACATTAGGTATCTATTTTGTAAATAAACCTGCTGTATAACACAGGGAACTCTACTTTGCTGTACAGTAGAAACTAACACAACATTATAAAACAAGTATACCCCAATAAAAAAAAACCACAAACACATAGAAGCTAAATAATATGCCACTAAACAACCAATGGATCATTGAAGAAATCAAATAGGAGATGAGAAAATACCTGGAGACAAATGAAAAAAAAACCCAGTGACCAAATTCTATGAGATGCAGGAAAAGCAGTTCTAAGAGGGAAGTTTATAGTAATACAAGCTTACTTCAGGAAACAAAAAAAATTGCAAGTAAACAACCTGACCTTACACCTAAATGAACTAGAAAAATTAGAACAAACAAAATCCAAAGTTAATAGAAGTAAAACAAATCATAAAGATCAGAGTAGAAATAAATGAAATAGAAACTTAAAAAAACAAGGGAAAAGACAATTGAAAATAAGAATTGGTTGTTTGAAAAGATAAACACAATTGATACAACTTTAGCTAGACTCACCAAAAAGAAAAAGAGAGGGGTCTCAAATCAATAATACCAGGAATGAAAAAGAAGTTACGGTTTACAACACAGAGATACAAACGATCATAAGAAATTACTGTGAACAACTATATGCCAATAAGATGGACAACCTGGAAGAAATGGACAAATTGCTATAAGTGTACAATCTCCCAAGACTGAACCAGAAAGAAATAGAAAATATGAGCAGGCCAATGACCAGTAATGAAATTGAATCCATAAAAACAAAGCAAAACAAAACAAAACAAAACTCCCAACAAACAAAAGCGAAGGACCTGATTCATACAGAGATGAATTCTACCAAACAAAGTTTACACCTATTCTTCTAAAATTATTCCAAAAAATTGCAGAAGAAGGAACACATCCAAACTCATTCTACAAGCACAGAAACACCTTGATACCCAGAACAAAGATATAACTAAAAAAGAAAAATTCAGGCCAATATCACTGATGAGCATAGATGTAAAAATCCTCACCAAAATGTTAGCAAATTGAATTCAACAATACATTAAAAGGTTCATATACCATGGTAAAGTAGGATTTATCTCAGGTATGCATGTATGGTTTTATGTCTGCAAATCAATCAATGTGATACACCCCATTAATGAATTGAATAAAAAATCATGTGATCATCCCAATAGATGCAGAAAAACCTTTTGACAAAATTCAACATCCATTTATGATAAAAACTCTCAACAACATGGGTATAGAGGGAATATACCCCAACATTATAAAGGACATTTATGATAAGCCCACAACTAACATCATACTCAACATTGAAAAGCTCAAAGCATTTCCTCTAAGATTAGGAACAAGACAAGGATGCCCATTCTTGTCACTTTTATTCTACATAGTATTGGAAGACTTATCCACAGCAATTAGACAAGAGAAAAATAAAATGATTCCAAACTGGAAAGAAAGAAGTAAAATTTTCACTGCTTGCAGATGACATGATACTACACAAAGAAAATCCTAAATATACCACCAAAATTCTACTAGAGCCTATCAATGAATTTGGTAAAGTTGCAGGATATAAATTTAATAAAAATAAGTGCATTTCTATTCTATACACTAACAATGAACTATCAGAAAGTGAAATGAAGGAAACAATCCCATTTACCATCACAACAAAAAGAAAATACCTAGGAATAAATCTACCTAAGGAGGTAAAAGTCTGTACTTGAAAAACTATGACATGGATGAATAAAATTAATGACAACACAAACAGATGGAAGAGTATATTATGTTTTTGGATTGGAAGAATTAATATTGTTAAAATGACCATACTACACAAAGCAATCTACAGATTCAATGAAATCTCTATCAAAATACCAAAGGCATTTTTCATAGAACTACAACAAAAATTTTTTTTAATTTGTATGGAAACACAAAAGACCCTGAATATCCAAAGAAATCTTGAAAAAGAAAAACAAAATTGAAGGTAGCACACTCACTGACTTTAGACTATACTAGAAAGGTACATTAATGAAAACAGTATGGTACTGGCACAAAAACATATACATACATCAATGGAACAAAATAGAGAGCCCAGAAATAAGCCCACACACTTATGGCCAATTTAATCTATGACAAAGGAGGCAAGATTATATAATGGTGAAAAGACAGTCTCTTCAATAAGTGGTGCTGGAAAAACTGGGCAACTACATGTAAAAGAATGAAATTATATTTTTTTCACACCATATACAAAAACAAACTTAAAATGTATTAAACACCTAAATTTAAGACCTGAAACCATAAAACTCCTAGAAGAAAACATAGGCAGTACACTCTTTGACATATGTCTTAGCAATATTTTTTGGATCTGTATCCTCAGGCAAGGGAAACAAAAGCAAAAGTAAACAAATGGGACAATATCAAACTTAAAAGCTTTTGTACAGGGAAGGAAACCATTAAGAAAAGAAAAAGACACTCTATTAAATGGGAACAGATATTTTCAAATGACATGTCTGATAAAGAGTTAATATCCAAAATGTGTAAACAGCTCTTACAGCTCAATATAACAAAAAACTCAATTAAAAAATGGGCAGAAGACCTGAATTGACAGTTTCCCAAAGAGCTGTAGAGATGGCTAATAGGCACATGAAAAGCTGTGCAACATAGCTAATTATCAGAGAAATGCAAATGAAATCCACGAGATATCAGCTCACACTTGTAAGAATGGTTATCATAAAAAAGAACACAAATACCAAATATTGGTGAGGATGTGGAGAAAAGGGAATGCTTGTACACTGTTGGTGGGAATGTAAACTGGTGAAGCCATTTTGAAAATCAGTATGGAGGTTCCTCAAAAAGTCAAAAATAGATCTACCATAGGATCCTCTAATTTCATGCCTGGGTATATATCCAAAGAAAATGAAAACACTAATTTGAAAAGATATATGCACCCCAATGTTCATAGCAACATTATTTACAATAGCCAAGATGTGGAAGCAACCTAAGTGTCCATTAACAGATGAATGGTTAAAGAACATGCAGTATATATATACAATGAAATATTACTCAGCCATAAAAATAATAAAATTTTGGCATTTACAACAACATGGATGGACCTAGAGGGTATTATGCTTAGTGAAATAAGTCAGAGAAAGAGAAACACTCTATGTTACCACTTATATATGGAGTCTAAAAAATAAAACAAATGAATATGACAAAAGAGAAACAGACTCACAGATATAGAAAACAAACTAGTGGCTACCAGGGGGAGAGGGAAGGAGAGAGGGGCAAGATGTACAAACTACTATGTATAAAATAAGTAAGCTACAAGTATATATTGTACGTCACAGGGAATATAGTCAATATTACATAACTTTATTTATTGATTGATTTTTATTGTTGTGTGTGTACGTGTGTGTTTTTAATTGAAGGTCCCTTACTGGTCCGGCTTCCATGAGTGGCTGTGACCAGGGGAAAAAGGGAAGGGGAACCAAGCGGTGTAGGGAGGGGCCATCTCCACAACATTCCATTTATACACAGAACTAAACAGACAAGCACAGAGTCACTATTGTGGTTAGACGTTAGCAGCGCGGGAAAGGGGAGGAACAGGTGGGAAGTTGGGGTGTTGTCAAAAAAAATACAGGCCCCCCCAAATAGGGGTCCCTGGGGAGAACTTGATCTGTTTCAACCCAAGAGGAATCAGAAGATCAAAAGCTGTTTGGGAAGGCCAGAACTGTCAGGGATGGAGGGAGAAGGAGGAAGATCCAGGGGGTGGGGTTGCTGTTTGGCAACTGGTGTGAAGGGATTGCCCTCCTCGTGCTGGGATCCCCCCAACCCCTCAGGTCTGGCAGGAAGGGGGCAGCCTGCAACCCCCATAGGCAGGTCTGGGGCTGCCAGATGCTCCAGGCAGGGGGCTGGAAGGAGCTCACAAAGGCTTGCCCTCCAGGGAGAGGACAGCGCTGCTCCCCAGCTTCTCTGCCAGGGTGCAGGGGTCCTTGACCTCCTTACAAGTTTGCTTGTAATTCATCTTGATCTCCGTCATCTTCTTCTTAATGGCGTCCTTGGAGCTGCCATACATCATTTTGCTCTTAAGGGGTGCACACTCAGGGGTCCAGAAGATGAACACCAGGTCCTCCTTCTTGCTCTCCTTGGTCTCATAGATTGCCTCATAGAGGACGTAGTGGCAGGCTTTGTCCGGCAGCATCTTGACAAAGGTGGCATAGGGGTCGTCTACAGTCTGGCCCACATCACCTACCAGGATCTCCTTGCCCTCCTCCAGGATGATGTTCTTCTTGTCCTCGCTCAGGCAGAAGAGCACCACCTTCTTGTCCTTCTTCACCTCCTCTGGTGTTGACAACTTACACATCATCATGTCATTGAACATTTTGATGACCCCTTCAGAGACAGCCACACTGGAGGCTATGTTTCCAGAAGCAAAAAGGAGAGAGCAAGGAGAGCCAGAAAAGAAAAGAGCTGCTGCAGCTGCTGCCAGGATCCAACTTATCATAATAAATTTAAATGGACTATAATCTGTTAATTTAATTGCTATGTTTTACACCTGAAACTAATATTGTAAATCAACTATACTCAATTAAAAAATTATCAAATTTTGTTATTGACCATGTTTTTGGTGTTGTATCTAAGAAGTCATCACTAAACCCTAGGTCACCTAGAGTTTCTCCTATGTTATTTTCCAGGAGGTTTATACCTTTGCATTTTACATTTAGTTTTCAGATTCATTTTGAGTTAATTTTTGTGAATGGTGTAAAGTCTGTCTAAATTAATTAATTAACCTACTTTCTGTCTTCCTTCCTTTCTTCCTTTCCATGTGGATGCCCAGTTGTCCCATCAGAAATTATTGAAAAGACTATACTTTCTCCATTAAATTGCCTTTTCTTCTTTGTCAAAGATCAGCTGACTATATTTATATGGTTCTATTTCTGGGCTCTCTATTCCATTCCATTGATCCATTTGTCTATTCTTTCACCAGTTTCAAACATTTTCATTATTGTAGCATTATGATAAGCCTTGAAGTCGATTAGTGTCAGTACTCCAACTTTGTTCTTCTTAAATATTGTGTTGGTTATTCCAGGTTTTTTGCTTTCCATATAAACTTTAGGATCAGTTTGTCAAAATACACAAAATGGCTGGCTGGGGTTTGGATTGAGACTGCATTAAATCTATAAATCAAGGTGAGAAGAACAGAGATCTTGTTAACATGAACTCTTCCTATCTATGCATATGGAATATCTCTCATTCATTTAGAATCATCTGATTTCTTTCATCAAGAGTTTTGTAGTTTTCATTATACATATTTTGTTAGATTTATAACTAAGGATTTCATTTTGGGGGGGTCAAAGATAAATAGTACTATGCTTTTAATTTCTAATTCAAATTGCTAACTGTTGCTATATAAGAAAGCAATTGACTTTTATATATTAATCTTGTATCCTTCAAATTCGCTAGTCATTTATAAGTTCAGTGAAATTATTTTGGGTCAATTCTTTGCAGTTTTCTACATAGACATTCATGTCAAAATGACTTTTTAATTGTGATAAAATATGTGTAACATAAAATTAATGAATTTAATGATTTTAAGTGTTTAATTCAGTAGTGTTAACTATATTCACATTGTTGTGCAATCACTCTCTAGAACTTTTCATCTTGCAAAACTGAAACTCTATACCCATTAAAATACGATTCCTCATTCCACCCTGTCCCCAGACCCTGGCAACCACCTTTCTACTTTATGTTTCTGTGAATTTGACTATTCTAGATATTTCATATACGTGGATATAAGTGAAATCATACAGTATTTGTCTTTTTGTGGTTGGCCTAGTTCACTTACTATAATGTCCTCAAGGTTTGTCCATGATGTAACATGTATCAGAATTTCCTTCATTTTTAAGTCTGAATAATATTCTATTGTATGTATATATCACATTCTGTTTATCCATTCATCCAACAATGGCCCCTTAGGTTGCTTCTGCCTTTTCCTTATTATGAATAATAGTGCTATCAACATAGGTGTACAAATATCTCTTCAAGACCTTTGTATATACACCAAGGATTTCAATAGGTATCAGAGACTAAAATTTCCACTGGTGTCCTTGTTTTTGTCTTCCCTGTTGTTCTGGGGTTTCCCTAGAGACTTCTTAAATATTGCCTGAGATGCACCTCTTTTTTTTCAGTTGTATTCTTCTATTATTAAATAGGATACCTATTGATGTGCTGATGAGGTGTGGGGCAGGTGAGGTGTTCTATATTCCTATGACTAGGTCTCAGTCTTCTAATGAGTCTTTGGCCCTAGCCTATGACTTTCCACGTATATCTCAGTTTTGTTTGCCCCTGTCCCCTTAGGAGTGACAGGAAGGCTAGAAAGTATTGGAGTTGGGTATTTCCCTTCTGCCAGATTGTTAAGTCCCTGGTAAAACTCAGGTAGGTTAGGCTCTGACCTAGGTTTCTATTGAGGGTGGGCCTTATTAAGAAGAACTGAACGCTCTGGGCGTATCTTAAAATGGCTGTATTTCCCCTCTCCCTGCTGGAGGCACAAAGGGATTTTCCTCTGATGTTCAAACAGTCATGAAAAGTATGGGGGCTCCCCTAAGACTGCACTTCCCTGCAGTTTTGAACTTTCAAAGTAGTCCATACTGAGCCTCCAGCAACTCATCAGTTACAGATTAGGTTTTCCTACCCTGGCACCAGTTCCCATGGAGGTTTCTGCTTCTGAGCTTCTACTCTGATAAATTGTGATTCTCTTTTTCCACTATTTCTTCAATTTTGGGGGCTGCATTTGCCCTGAGACCTCAGCTTTCTGATGGATCTAAGAAGAGTTGCTGATTTTCAGTGTGTTCAGTGTTTTTCTTGCTGTGTGCATGAGAGAACTGACATCCAAACCCCTTACATGCTGGACCAGAAACCAGAAGTCTAAGCCAATAATATTCTAAAACATAAATATTACCACATCAGCCTTATGCTTAAAACCCATCAATAGCTCCTTATTGCTTTTAGGATATAAACCTAATCTTAGATATTTCCCAAAGGCCTTGGTTTTTCTTATTCCTGGACTTAAAGAGGAGACAGGTCAGTGAATATCTCGTCTTCTTACCTAATGATACTCATGATTACCTATTTCGACGGAATGTCATCCACCTCTGCACATGCATAAGTATGAATGAATATTCAAGGAAGCAATATCCCTTTGTGCATATCGACTATATTGTTTTCCCACCTACAATCTAAATATAAAGCAATTAAATCTCACCAAAGGATTTGACTTTTAAAAAGCAAAATTGGGGATATGGCAAAAATCAGTATGTTGAGGTCAATCATTACTCAGTAAACCAATTTATTTTAAAGCTAAGAAATTAGACATAAAGAACATGAAGGTTACTTGTGTTAACATGCAATTAATTTCAATATTAGTATACTCATCCTTAAGTTGTGACATAGGGACACAATACTGAAGAAGACTGAAGAAATCATTTTTTAGAACTTAAGTAAAATGAAAACTTCTTAATTACTTTCCTTACGTATCAATTTACTTGAGCAAAGAATTGTCAGGTGAAGGAATTTAGGAATAGGTATAGAAATTAGAAGGCAATCCTTATTTAATGTCACATAACTTATTCATCCCTAATGATAGATTTAATGTTTGCATAAGTGAAATATGAATCATACGTCAAATGCCAAAATATGTAAAAGCCACATTTAGGAAAAATAATCTCTCCTCACATCCAAATGTCAAGTAAGTCTCTATTAATTAATTTCTAGCAATTACTGTGGATATCAATCCATAACTTACCAGATCTATTACACTAGTTTTAAAGGAAAACTAAATAAGTAAAGAGAAATCAATAAGGTCATATGACTTCTTTTTCTATGTTTTCTGATCTGCATTTACTTTGAATACAAAGGTCATTTATTTTCAAGAAAACTACTTTGAACTTATTTATTTAAAAATGTATTTGTCAATAAAATGACTTGAATTACTAACTCCTAACTCCTGTTTTCTCAATACCATTTTTTGTATAGTATGGCCCAGGACAAGCTACTCTGCCACAAAATTTCTAGATTCTGAGTAAAATGTAGTTTTTGTTGTTGGAATTAAGGGACACCTCCAATAAGTCACTGGAGCAAAGGAAAACTAAAATATTGAAAAACAATAGTATGTAAATTAAGAAAAGAATAAGTATTTTTAATTTTCCCTATACACTAATAGGTTCTGGGATGTTAAATGGGAGGTAAAAAGCTCTTCTTGAGTCTGCTGGGTCTTGACTGTCTTCAGCTCCACATGCCAAAGTGGCATATTTTAGGGTGGCACATTGTGTTACCCTTCTGTTACCCAATAGCAGAGCCTCACATTTTATGAAGCAATTAATACAGTTGCAAGGAAATATTGCCAATTCCACCAACATAGTGAGTCAATACAGCTCTCTTTAAAGAATTGGAAAAAAATATACTAGATTTGAAAAACAAAGTAAGCTTGATTTATTGCACTTACGTAAAACACTGCAACAAACAAACAGAAAACACACATTGAACATTAATGAAGACTGACCACCATAAAACAAGTTTTGTTTTAAAACTCTTATGTTTCACTGTAAGCACATTTAAAGAGTTCTATAAATCTTGTAGAGATGACAAAAGGAACTATACATGGTAAAAAGTCCTAGTATACTAGACAATACTCCAGTGTTGTCTATAAGTCCTATTTTTCCGAGGTAGCTGAGATCTTCACTTAAGGTGAATATTAAAAGGTGAAACTTCTGCATCACTTCGAACTTTCATTTAAAACCCGCATTTTTTTCCTATGAAGTCTCTATCCTCTGTAATCCATTGGCTTGCCAGTGTGGCACACTGACTCAACATTATTAGGATGAAATCAGATATTTCTCACCATCTTAATCACAGAAGATCAAAAACTAAAATGAATTTCCAAAATGTCAGTTATCCAGAGAGCCAGTCTATTTTTAGACAACTGATCTACAAATCACCAAACCACTTCAGGGTTAACAAGTGGTATCTGGTATGTACTGGTAAATAGCATTAAGTTTAACTAACTTTTTATTCTCTTTAATTTTACATATTTTCAAAAATAGTAAATCTCATTAAACTTTAACATTATGTTATGCTCTAATAAATTATATACATTTGTTTTCCATGGTAATTATTAGAAACATATAGCTTTGCCATTCATAAACAGCTAAATTAGCACAATTACATTTTAAAATGTTTCTTTGGCATTTTTTTCCCTTTTGAGCATCAGTGAAAAACTCACGCCTATGTCAAAGGTTACTCAGAATTTTGTAACCAGAGGTTTAAGGTCAGTATTGCCATTTATATATACAATTCACTATATAACACTGAAGACAAAGGAATTTTTAGCTAAGATTTTATTTTTTTTGGGGGGGGGGGGAATCCTAGGTGATTATATTAGCTTCCTCCTGAGTGTAAGTGATTAAATGGCATAATATCCTAAGTATGGTTTATAGGGCTATTTATAGGAAAATTATAGTTTTGAGTAATATTATTTTAGCTATGTATCTTATTTATAAGAGATTATTTGTAATACTGTTTTTATGGTGAGCTAAAAGAGAGCGTTATTTGAGTTTTTGTTGGTTTTAAGCACTACTTCCTGCTGTTTTTAGAAATCTATAAATAATATCTGAAAACTTTGACCCACTTTTCTATCTCTAATTTTTTTTTATCACAACAGTTGCTATATTGACCAATTCTCTGATTCTCTTATTCCTTTATTATTTTTTGTTTTTCTTCTTGAAGGTAAAATGAAGCTGACTCATATTTTGATAATCACTTGAAATCTACATAATCCCCCTTTGTTAAATAACACTTTGTTAAATAAATCTTTCAAGCTGCAGGCAAAACTACTGTTCAACTTTGATCATTTTTAAATAACATTTCATAGTAGTTACAAAGATATGCTAATAAAGGAAGTGGGATGGGTAATGCACTAATATATCTAAAACAATTAAACCAGGTCAAGTGATAGAACATAGAAAGCCTGTCTATGTAGAATTTCCATTTTCCACATTAACAGAAATATTTATTAATAATCACTTAATGGAATTAAAAAATACCTTTATAGATGTTGATCCTAGGTCACTGAGAAGACTGATAAATTCAGACATTCCACTAAATCTTGAATGTATGACTATTATTTCTGTCCAAATTTTTGCTTATTTTATCATTGTATGGCAAATAAATTTTGAATGAGCTGAATCATGCACAAAATCTCCATGCATGAAAAAATTTGTTTTCCTCTTCATAAAAGAAGTTAAATTTTTATTTTTATTTATATCTTTTTTTAGAAAGACTGGGAGAAGTTAAATTTTTAAATCATCTTTTTTTCTAAGAATATACTTTAATCAGAGAATAATCCTTTAAAACTACACTAGTTAAAGACCTTAAATTTTGGCCCTTGTATAGGTAATTTTTCAAAAGTTTGTGGTTTTTGTTATAATCAAATTGTATCACTGACATAATGGATCCAAACAATTATTCTGAAATTGACCATTAAAAGCATCCTTAAGAAAATCTTAATCATTAAATTGGATGAAGAGGGAAAAGAAAACTGAGAAGTATTTTTAATCATTGAACTGTTTATGCTCAGGACATTAAATTTCATAAATGCTCTGAATTTAGGAAAATATACTAGTGTGTGAGTTGGTTCTATTTAATGAAAATTTGATTTGGTCATATTTCAATTTTTTTAGTTTTGTTTTACGTAAATACTGGTTCACTTGATGCTTTTTGAAAGAGTAAAATATTTTGTCAAGAAAACAGCTGAACTTAGCAAATTATAATAGTTCTAATATTGTGTTCATCTTGATTTTTAAAATTCTTTTAAGAGCTGGAAAGGAAGATCTAGTCACCTCAATTTTAGTTGGGCAAAAAAAAAAACGATGGATAGAGTAGAAAAAATTGTTATGAACATGGGAGAAATGAATCAAATAGTTTAAGATATAGAATCAGCTATACCTAAAATTTTAATAAAAGCAGTTTGTATTTGGTATACCTAGCCTTCCTTTTCTATATAGAGTTTGCCTCTTTTAACCTGTATAAATATAAGGAGAAAAGTTAATAAAGCATTTCATTAATTATTATCAGATTCACTGACATATTCAAAGAAATATAAAATGAAAATTTTCAAAGGAATAAATCTCTAATGGTGGAATTTAAGTCATAATGGCATTTGGATGGGGACATTCATTTAGGGCTGAGAGGCTCCTAGACTACTCTTCACATCATCTTGCATGTGTGACTGTGCTTGACTATACTCCTTGCTGTATGTAGAAAGGGGTATCTATTTGAATGAATGTATTCTGTGGCTTCTTTTTTCTCAACACCACTTTGTGTCATACTGAAGGGGAACAAAGATCAAGTTGTGACAGGTTTTTCCTCAAACTATTCAAATGGTGATATTATTCTGAAATCTCAAGAGACAAAATGTGGCAGGACAGAAAATCAACATTGACAAATGCTCAGTCCAATTCTCTACCTGACCTGTTACATGGGTATATCAGAACTGACATCGTTGGTCTCCTTAAGGCATTCATGACTCAAAGAAGTTACGACTTGCAGAAAAGGCCAGCTGGGTGCATTAATACATAGAAACTGGCAACTATGGCTTTGGTTTCATAAGCAGTAGTATTGCCAGCTGGCTCCAAGGTTTTGCCTAGACTGATTTCCCTTATCAATTCTAGGCTCTCCTAAGTGGAAAATATTCAGGTCCAAGTGGGCTCATCTTCCTGCAAATCATGGAAGAATATTTTCTTAGCTTTCCTTTGGTTGTGATTCAGATAGTAAAGTCGTTTATGCACTCTCTTAGGTACTAATATCAGTGTGTAATAAAATGCAATACAGTGGAGCAAATAAGAAAATGACTGGCATTGAACTGAGGCACAGTACTCACTCAAAACTTCAGTTTCCTCAAATAATAGTGCCTGCCTCATAGGGACCTTGTACGATTAAATGGGATGACATTTGTAAAATGTTGAGCATAGTACCTAACACATTGTAGCTACTCAATAAATAACCAGTTTCAGCTCAAACAACTCAGGTGTTATTGCTTTTATATACTGAGGTTTGTAGAAGATTTGATGAATAAGTTTTACAACTTTAACAAACAAACTTTAAAAAATCACTGGTCTCATTGATCTCAAAAAACCTTTCCAGCTCTAAGATTGTAAAATGATTACACCCTAGTTCCCTCTACAGAATATTTTACTTGATGTTTCTCAACAGATAGCACAGGACTTGTGAAATTAACCAAGTTGGAGGGAGAGTAGTTGACTGCTAACAGTGTCTCCATTTAAAGGACTAAGTGGTCCATTAACACTGGTAATACGTGAGAGTATTGTAGGACGTACATAGGCAAACATTTTTGTAATAAACATATATGTTTTAAAAATTAAATATATTAGAAAGAATATAAATAGCCTAAATACATGGCTTCAAAATTGAGTCAACTTTTAATGGATAAATAATACTAAATATAGGGAAGTAAATGGAAAATATGAATGAAGATAACCCTTACATAACCAATGACTGGAAAATATTGTTTTTGTCTATACTAATGTTATGTTAGAACTTCTTAAAAAATAAAATGAATGAAATTTATATCCTATTGAGAATACAAATTTGTCCATACATACACAAATAAAAGCGTCTGCTTTTCAAATATATCTTTGTCTAAAAAGAGATTCATGACTGCACAACCAGATTATTCCATTCTCACTACACCATTAATTAATTCCATTTGTGGCAAATCCATTCTATATTACCAGCTCCAATCTTCTGTAAATTAAATATATGATCTTAACTTCTCAAAAAACATAATTTACAACTGTACTACTGTCTTTCTATTTAAATCGTATGTAATATTTTCTAGTTAAACTCACTGGGTAAAATGTTAATTAATAAAATTATAAACTGAAACTTCTTCAAAATGTGTAACCTCTTGGGTATAAATCCATAATATTAAGAAAAGTGGAAAGAAGAGCAAAATAAACAAATAGGCAAAAAAACACATTTATTTTGAGAGCAATAAGAATACAGTTACTTGCTTTGTTTTTATTCTTGTGCCAAGCAAGCTGCATGGTTTATTATATAAATAACCTACACAAAACTTTTGGACCACTTTATTTTGGCCCTAAAATCTTAATATCATCCAGACTAATCATCTTCAGAATATGAGAAAGATAGTAGAATAGCAAAATTCATCCCAAGAAATTAAAAGTATAGATGCTAATCTCAAATCTTTTTACATTTCACTTTATTTGAAATCTGGAAGGAATTATTGATCTAGAGAGTAAAATAATAAATTTTAAAAGTTGTTTATACAGTCACTATTTTTAATGCATAACTCTTGCATTATAAACAACTGTAAATTGAAATTCTAAAATTAAGTCTGAGAAACTACTACCTACATTCATTTCAAACACTAGTATATAATAAATGGCAGCGACTCTATGAAGAAAATGTGAAAGTCCACTACTAATGAAATAGTCTATTTGTTTAGATTTCTAATGGAAAATATTTAACAAAGAAGGTGAAATTAAATATGAATACCTGGAAGACTTAATACACAGTATTAGTGAATTAAATCAAGATGGAAAGAGAGAGGATTTAAGATAGCCGAGTAGGTGGATGTGCAGTTCATCTCTCCATGGATGCATCAGGAATACATCTATAGATGCAACAATTCTCACAGAACACTGGCTGAAAACTAGCAAAAGATTGGACACCAGAAAGGACTATAAAGATCCCTGCATAACTGGGTAGGACGGAAAAAAAAGAAGGGAAAAGGAGGAGGAGAGGAAGAGGGATGGGACCTGCACACCGGGGCGGGGAAGCTGAAGCAGAGGAGAGATTCCCAAATTCGGGGAAACCCCGCTCTGACAGGGAAATCGTTTGGGACAGAAGGGAAGCATTTGAGGCCGTTGGAAGAGGGTGAAACGGCTGATCTGTGGCAGATGGGACAGAGTGAGAAATACACAGTTGGTCTGTACCACAGCCCTACGTGCCCTGGACTGGGACGTGTGTTCACATATGTGCAAGGGGGCTGGGAGCTAGCGCGTGGGGATTGAAGAACAGGTCCAGAGTGGGGGCTGCTGTTGGCTGTGGGAAGATAGACTGGAGGGATGGGAGGGAGGAAATCAGCAGCAGGGAGTGCCTGTGGAGGAAGACTGGACTGAGATGGAGGCAGGGTGCTGCTGCTGAGTCACATGCAGGGGGAGGAGCCACTATTGTAACCTCTCTCTTGCCTACCAATGACAATAAAAGAAGCCCCCTCAGGGCTGGCCCTCACGTGCCTGCTGTTGGGTGCCAGAAAAACCCCAGCCAGTGCTGGCCCTCACGTGCCTTACACTGGGTGCCAGAAAAGGCTCTCACTAGGGCCATATTTCTTGTGCCCATGGCCACCAGCTTCCCTGCACATTTGGTACCACCAGTGTTCCCACAATCCAAGCAGTCATACCACCTCTGCACCCTATTAACAATGGATGGAAAAATATATGTTTTGATAACAGTACCTGAAATAGAGGTGGAGTGGCTATACAAATATCAAGATGTGGTAGATATATACAATAGAATATTACTCAGCCATAAAGAAAGAACAAAATAACGCCATTTGTACTGACATGGATGGACCTACAGATTGTCATACTGAGTGAAGTAAGTCAGACAAAGACAAATATCATATGATTTCACTTATATGTGGAATCTTAAAAAATGGTACAAATGAACTTATTTGCAAAACAGAAATAGAGTCACAGATGTAGAAAACAAACATGGTTATCAAGGGGGAAAGAGGGAGTGGGATGAATTGGGAGATTGGGGTTGACATATACACACTACTATATACAGAATAGATAACTAATAAGGACCTACTGTATAGCACAGGGAACTCTACTCAGTACCCTGTAATGACCTATAAGGGAAAAGAATCTAAAAAAGAGTGGATATATGTATATGTATAACTGATTCACTTTGCTGTACAGCAGAAATTAACACAACATTGTAAATCAACTATACTCTAATAAAAATTAGTTTAAAGTAGAATTTAAGACAAAATTTGTTATTAGAAACAAAAGGGACATTTTATAATCAAAAAAAGGCCGAAAAAAACCACAATTCTAAACATGTGTGAACCTAACTATAGAGCCCTAAAATACATGAAATAAAAACGAACGTAAATGAAGTTTAACAATAATTATTGGGCACATCAATAATGTACTTTCAATAATGGATAGAAAAATAATCAGAAGATCAACAAGGAAATATAAGATTTGAACACTATAAATCAACCAACCTAGCCCTAACAGACATCTATAGAACTCTCTATCCACAAACAGCAGAATACATAGTATTCTTAATTGTTCATGGAACAGTTTACTATGTAACATATGGATAGACCATATGTCAGGTCATAAAAAAGTCACAATAAATTTTAAAAGATTGGAATCACACGAAGTATGTTCTTCAACCAGAACAGAATGCAATTAGAAATCAATAACAGAAGGAAATTTTGGAAATTCATAAATATGTGGAAATGTAACAACACATTCCTAAATAACAAATGGGTAAAATAAATTACATGTAAAATTAGAAAAAAAAGAACTTAGAGAAGTATAAATATGAAATCATAACATACTAAAACAAATGGGAATCAGAGAGAACTATGCTTCCAGGGAAATGTTTGGCTGTAAATGTCTACATTAAAAAAGAATAAATGGCGGGTGATGTCAAAATGGTAGAAACCCTAGACCCCACTTTCCCTCATAGGCACACTGAAACAACAATAAATGAACAAATTCCTTTTGTGAGAAGTCCAGAATCTAGTTGAGAAGTTCCTACACCCTGGGCAAGCATGAAACTAGTCACATCAAAGCCAGTAGGAAAATATACTCTTACCATAATCCCTATCCTTGGCACAGTACCATATGATCGAGAGGAAACACCTAGCTCCCAACTTCTCTTTGGGGAGAGAAAGAGTTGGACTGCATATCCAATGTTCCAAATTACTGGGGGCTGCCAAAGGCACTGGTTCTGTTTCACCTGTCTCAGAGTGCTGATGAAACCGAGCATACTCTAGATACCTAAACACCACTGAGAACAAATACAGCAGTTTGGAGTAGTATGAAGGTATTTGTAGTAGCCTCTCACTACAGGGGCTACTGGAAATACGTTCTAAACAAACAGACAAGATAATTCTCTAGAACCCAACCCTAATGAAATGGAGATACATGATTTACCTCACATAGAATTCAAAATAACCATCATAAAGATGCTCAACAAAATCAGGAGAACATGCAGGAACAAAGTGAGAATGTCAACAAAGTGACAGAAAATATTTCAAAAGTAATAAACAGAAATCTTGGAGCTAAAGAATACAATAACTGAACTGACAAATTCACTAGAGGGGCTCAAAACTAAACTAGATCAAGCAAAAGAAAGGATCAGTGAACTCGAAGATAGGTCATTTGAAATTATCCAATAATAGGAACAAAAAGAAAACAAAAAATGAAAAAGAGTGAAGAAAGTTTAAGAGACTTATGAGACCTCACTAAGAAAACCAAAATATGTGATATGAGAGTCATAGAAGGAGAAGAAAACTACAAAACATTATTGAAATAAATTAGAGAAAACCTAAGTTAATATAAAGATAATCTGTGTTCCTGGTTTGGAAGACTTAATATTAAGCTGGCAATGTTCCCCAAATTGGTCTACAGAGTCAATGTAATCTCTATCTAAATTCCAATTGCTATTTTTCAAAAATTAACAAATTGATCCTTAAGTTCATACGGAAATGCGAGTGATCCACTATAACAAAAAAAAATCTTGAAAAAGGACAGCAAAAGTGGAGGACTCATATTTCCCAATTTTGAAACTTACTACAAAGTTACAGCAATCAAGACAGTGTGGCACTGGCATAAGGAGAGGCATACAAATCAATGGAATATAATTATGAGTTCAGAAATAAGTTCATTTATCTGGGTTAACTGATTTTCAAAAAGGGTGCCAAGACCATTCAATGGGGAAAGATTTAGTCTTTCCAACAAATGTTATTGGAATAATTGGATATTCACATGGAAAAGTATGACTTTGCTCTCTTCACACGATACATAAAAATCAACTCAAAATGGATCATAGGCATAAATGTAAGAGGTAAAACTATAAAACTTGTGGGGAAATAAAGCAGTAAATCTTCTTTACCCTGTATTAGGCAATGCTTTCTAAGATATGACACCTAGAGCATAAGCAACAAAACAAAAAGATTGATAAATTAGACTTAATCAAAATTAAAAACTTTTATGCATCCAAATACACTATGAAAAAATTGAAAAGACGACCCATAGAATGGGAGAAAATATGTGAAATTTATATATCTGATAAAGGACTACCATCCAGAATGAATAAAGGACTCTTACAACTCAACAATAAAAAGACAATTAAATTATAAAGGGGGCAAAGGATTTAATAGACATTTCTCCAAAGAATTTATACAAATGGACAATAAGCACAGGAAAAGATTCTCATCACTAGTCATCAGGGATATGTAAATCAAAACTAGAATGAGATATCACTTCATGCCCAGTAGGATGGCTACAATTTTAAAAACTGAAAACAAGTTTTGGCAAAGATGTGAAGAAATTGGAATCCTCATACATTTCTTATATATATATACCCAAGAGAATTAAAAATGTGTTCTCAAATACTTGTACGTGAATGTTCATAGAAGCATTATTGAAAACTGCCAAAACACGGAAACAATCTAAATGTCCATCCAATGATGACTAGATAAACAAATGTGGTATATCTACACAATGGTATATTATTCTGCCATAAAAAGGGAAAAAACAGTATTGATATGTGTTATAGCATGAATGAACCTTGAAAACATTATTTCAAGTGAAAGAAACTGGACTCAAAATGTCACATATTGTATAAATATTTTTATATGAAATATTTGAAAAAGACAAATCCATATGGATAGAAAGTAGACTAGTGGTTTTCACGGGCTTCGAAGGGGGAAGATAGGGAAAGGAGTCACTGATAATGGGCAAGATATTTCTTTTTTGGATGTGGAAAATGTTCTGTAATTAGATGGTGGTGATAGCTATACATTTTTAATATACTAAACCACTGAATCCTACAATTTACAATGGTATATTATGTTATGTGAATTATATCTTTTTAAAAAGGCACAATTAAGGTATGCTTGTGTGGCCAAAACTATAGCACTGTGAAAGTACATGACCACATTTGTTTCAAGACACTGCTGACAAAAATATTTACACACTTGAAAGGGCACCACGTAGTGTTGCAGAAATAAAGCTTCTGTTTGTCTACCACTCTACTTCAACTTTTAGTGTTTTCTTTAATAGAAAGGTAATGTCCAGTCACAAAAGGTATCTTTTGATTATTCAAAACCCAAAAGTAATACATGTGTGCAGAATGTTGTTAGAATCTTCTTCAGGTATCAATAACAGAAAATGTAATTCAGAAGTTTAGCACAGGAAAAGTTCCTTTTAGGTGCAAATTATCCAATGTATTAGCATCAATGATTTTGTTGGTATTGTTGTTTATTGTCTCTTTGTTTTATTTAGATCAAGCAAGGTATGAGAGACAGAATATTGTGGCTTGCTGCTGAAATGATGGGCCATGTGGTAACAACCTAGGGATTGGTTTCCTAGTTCAGGGATCTCAGGATAGAAGTAGTTGAAAACAGGAGTCTAGAAATCAGCAAAGAATAATTCAAGGGCAGATCAGATAGAGAGCCTCACTACCTTAAACCTTGAGCTTGCTAGTCAGGAAGGGCACTGATTGAGATAGCTGAGTTAATACAGAAGTTGTTGATGGTTGGAGGGAAATGGCCAAGGTAGGCTGAGAATAAGGTCAGGCAAATGAGACATAGAATTGTGGTTCCATGGCTCAGACAGTGTTAAGCAAAGGTGGTCTAGTAGCCCTGAATACTCTATTATGGAGAAAGTTCTCCAAATGATTGATACTGATCTGATACATTTTTATTCTCAGAGTGCCAAGACAATTTGCTTGACTCCACCTTTCCCCTGTTGACTCCACATTTTCTCTGATACCTGAAAGAGCTTCACCCCTTTTTGAAACATTTATTTCATGTGGAATTAGAGAATTGTCTTTTTTACCTTCAAAAATATTTGGTCTCTACAGGAATGCATCATTGAACTTGACTTAAGGCTTTACAATGGGAACTTTGTTCTTCAATGTGCAGAGTGCACTGTAGGGACTTTCTTTACCCTATAATTTATATCTAGAAATCTAACTCTCCTAGGAAAAGAAGGCTAGACAGAGTTGGAGAACATGTTGAATCTTACAGCAGCGGGGAGTGGCTCCCAGAGAGGAAAAGCTACTAGTGACAATGTTAATTGCTCTCTGTCATAGGGAACAAGGACTGTAAGTTGGAAAGCAATATCGAAAATCACGTGTGCCTTAAAAATAGCAAGTGTTTCCTACCTGACATCAAAATCTAGATAAATTATTTTTGTTTTCAGTTTTCTTTCAGATATTTGGTGGTGAATGAACTGACCCATAGTGTGGTATGCCAGACAAAGTTAGACACATACTTCTAAGTTCTTTATTTCTAAGTTGTCTTCTCTAAGTTCTATCCTAATACATTTAAAAAAGAAGCCTTCCATTAAGCAATATAAATCCTAATGCTCTTCAAGCTAGATATTTCTCTCACATAATTTTACCAAATAGCATTATGAAACTGTTTAGCATAAGCACACTCATGCCAAATGGGACAGCTAACTAGTCAGAGGAGTATGCTAACACATTTTTCTCCTTTCAATACCTGACTTTCAAAAACATACACCTGCCCTTTTCCTCATGATGCCAAGACATACAATATCCCATATTGTTGAAATGATTTTTGTTATGAAGAGAAACAAAGAAAAACAGTTTCCATAACAACGTGTCTTTCTATATGAAAACACTAAGAACATCACTTTCATCATTATTTAACTTTTGTCTTGTTTTGTCAGTTTGCCTGTTGATTTACCCAGAGGATAGAGCAGATGCTGAATATTATTTTGAGGAAAGGACAGAGGCAAACAGACAGTTAAAGAAAAATGTATTCTAATTTCACAGAGTAAGTTATTTAGCGACATAGGCTTTCTGATGTAGGCAAATAATAAAACACGATATGGGAAATGAATTAAGTTATGTGTTAAGAGAGTGTCTTGTGAATTTTGCATGGATATGTAAACCAATAGATTTGTAGAATTGGCATATGAAGTTGAATGGCTATTAATTTTGACTGTACCATAAATACACATGCATGAAATGAAGTTTAACACATACTAATATGGGCCAGGTTCAGAAGGTGGAGAGAGAGAATGGAGAAAATCTGGCAAAGAATGAGGTTCCCAGTGCCTCAAAATTTATATATCTCAGATGAATAAATGACAATGAAGCGAGGCTGGATTCCTGACTAAGCTGAATGAATTATAGAAGTTATTTTTTTTCTTTCTGTGCTGTGCACCCTTGAATTGGGCACATAATTGTGTGTGTGTGTGTGTGTGATGAGAGAGAGAGAGAGAGAGAGAGAGAGAGAGAAAGGGAGATAGTTTAATTGGGCATGTACCAGGCAGTTTTCTGGATTATAAGGTATTTAGATAACTGCACAGGATGTTATAAGCACAGATTAAGAACTAATCATTCTGCCTAGCGAAAGCCAAAACAGGTTTCAAGGAAGAGGTGACAATGGAATTGGCTATTGAGAGGTGAGCAGGAGTTCTTTAGGAAAGTGAGGAGAAGGAATTTTACAGCAGAGAAAAAAAGCACTCGCATTACAAGGAAGGCATTAAAAAGCCTTCTTTTGGGGAGAAAATGTAAAAAATGTAACCTGCTGTGTTTGGAATACACATTTTATTTTATAGCATAAATATAAAACTTATTTTCAGATTTCAGCAGTCCAGGCAATATTTGGGTCATGACCAGTATGAATTAATCCAACTAGCTTGTTTCATCACAGCAACAAAAAAGGGAAGGGAGCAGAGAGTAGAGGTATGTGAGTGAAACTGGGTGATCGGATAGATGGTAGACATAAAGATGTCTAACCAGGAAGCCATGCAACTGAGACTGACAGAGAATCTAGAGAAATGTTAGACTAGGAAGGACAATCAGTGTGAATGGGCTATTTAATAACTGACAGGGACAAGAAATTAAGAGGAACCTCCTGTTTAAAGATGAATTGTGCTACCTCTGTGTAGTAAAACCTATCTGCTGACAAGCAAATTTCTCCACATGAGAACTAACAATAAAGCTGACCCTCTGAAAACCTGTGGAAACAGCTTCCCATTTCTCTCTTAGCACTCTGCTCCTACCTTATGTCATCAGCCCCTAACCCTTTCAGGTATACACCATCTGTCCCTATATGTACCAGATATTCTTATGCTATTCTTTTGTTGCCTCAAAATCCCCATAATGGTGTTCTGTTAGGTTTATCATATGTGGGCAGGAACATACTCCATGCCAATCTTTCCCTCCTCCTTCAACTCAATCTTCCCTGTTCTGTATCCTAAGTCTTATCCATTCTACCTCCCAATGCATATCAAATATGTCTACTCCTTTCTGTCCAAAGTACCTTTGCCTTAATTTAGGCCTCTGTCTTTCAATGGTTCCCTATTATTAACAGTATAAAATTCAAACTGTAATGATAATGGTCTGAAATAAGTTAATGGCATTTCTGAAATAACTACACTTTATGAATTTGCTTACACTTTAAAAGAATCTGCCTTGTTATATCAGCAAGTTATGAAATACATGAATAAAAATGATATTGGTCATATTAAAATGTTTACAGAAGCAGAGGTTGGATGTGATATTTTGTACATTTAAAGACCAGGTATAACACAGACATAAGAACTTGTCCCATTGATGTAATGTTTTGCAACAACAAAAAAAATCTTTTTTTAAAAAGAACACCATTAAAATGCTGAATTTACACATATACTTGTGCTTTCTTTGAACTCTTAGTAGCAAAACTCCTTTTTTTATGAGGTGCTGTGCAATTTCAGTGGTAATTATGTAATGAATCTGAATGTCCTTGAATAGGCTTTTTGAATTTAATTTTCCATCTTTTCTGCAGAAGGTCTAATCTTTGAATACAAAATTGTTTAGAGAATACAATCAGAGCAACGTGTGTAATCTTCTACAAACTTTGTGAAGTTTTCTTCCTACTTTAGACCCATGGGGCCTGATTTTCAGTTTTAAACTTTTGAAATGTCCTTATGTGTGTCTTTGTACAAGTCATTTAAACTGTATGTGCCTCAGTTTTTTAATCTATAAAGTGATGATGATGATAATAGTACTAATAATTTCTTATAAGGTTGTTGTGAAAAATAACATAATGTATGTGAAGTATTTAGCACAGCTCCTGGCATGTGGTAA
>NW_020173732.1:32596-37367 GCF_003031525.2 Neophocaena asiaeorientalis asiaeorientalis | reverse complement strand
TATATTTTTACAATTTATTAACTACTTTCTCTTTTTCCAACCACCCTATCATCAATGTTTTTAAATAACAATAATATTTTGCATTCTCCCCAGAACTGATATGACTTGACCTCAGAGAGAATAAGTATGGAAAAAAGAACTGGTATCAATCAGAATAGGCTATATTGTCATGCAGCAAAAATCAATTCCCAAACCTAATTTAAAACGACTAAAGTTTATTTTTCACTCATTCTACAGGTTCAGTACAGATGATCAGGGGTGTCTCTGATCATCATAGTCACTAAAAATCCCAGACTGACAGCATAGCCATCATAACATTGTTAGTCACCATACCAAAGGGTAAAAGAAAGCACTGGGGAATCTCACATCAACTATTCAATATTTTGGCATGAAAGTGACACATATCTCTTTGACTCAAAATCATTGGCCAAAACTAATCTCATGGCCCCACCCAAGTGCATGAAGACAAGGAAGTGCAATCCCACTCTGTGTGCAAAAGATGGAGAGGCAGACATATTTGGCAAACAACACTAATGACTATAGCCAGATTCAAACATATTCTAAACTTGGGTAGATGATATTATCAGATAAAAGTCCTGTTGAAGGACTGTTGAAGTCCTTCTGTTGAAACCTAGGGATTTTATATCCTCGAGTTTACTATTAAGGATTGAAGTAATAACAAACAGTATCTATTCACCCCATGCAATTGAATCGGACGCAACACAATCTAGTCAGTTACTCACATCCCTCATGATCACTTCTTGAGAAGTATTCCCAATAATGGAGGTTCTTGCCACTTGAATATCAGTTAAAAAGTTGGAGTGGCTCAATCTCTAAACTGTATCAAACCCAAAAGAGAAACACAACTAAGGATTTCATCATTAATTGACATGAGGAACCTATGTTAACTCTCAGGTTTCTGCTTTGAGTAACTGGGTAGGTGGTAGGCTGAGATAAGGGTGAGAGTAGGATAGGCGGATGACTGTAAAAAACAGATGATGAATTCAATTTTGGACAAGAGTTGAAGTGCCTATATGGCGTCTATAGCTAGCTAGGGAAATCAATCTGGATTGGTTATGCAGTTTGTGGAATCAGCACTGTAAAGGTTAAAATATTTAACACCATTAGTACTAATAAAATAATCAAGAGTGAATGTATACACTGAAAAGAGTATAGGGACAAGAATAAAACTCTGTGGAATAAGAAACAACCCAGATGTATATCACCTGGTAAATTAATAAACTAATTTGTGATACATCCACATACAATGGAATACTACTTGGCAACAGCAAGGATGAATCTCAAAAGTATTATGCTAGGTAAAATAAGCCAGACACAAAAAGCTACCTTCTGTATGATTCCATTTATATAATATCCTTAAAAAAAAGGCAAAACTATAGGGTCAGATATCAGATCAATGGTTGTCAGAACCTAGGGATGGAGAAGGAAAATACTGACTGCGAAGGAAACAACAGAACTTTTTGAGGTGAAGGAAATGTTATATATCTTGATTTTAGTGGTAATTATACAACAGTATACATTTGTCAAAACAGCACACTTTAAAAGGCACTCTTTTAAAAGGTAAATTTTTCTATATGCTAATTATATCTCAATAAGCCTGATCTCCAAGGATAAGCAACATTCAAGACACAGGTAGAAGAAGAGGAATCTAAAAAGGCTTGAGAAAGAATAGTAATAATGATATAAGAAAACCCAGAAGTGATGTGGAAACCAATGGAGGAATCTTAACATACAAGGTGGAATTAATTTTGTGATACTGTTTGCAAAGTCTCTAGATTTAACAAATAGAAGGTCACTTATGACCTTGGCAAGAGTAATTTAAGTAGAGCAATGAGGATGAAAGCCAGTGGGCTGAGAAGGGAATGAAGGTGAACACATGCTAAGGGTGTATATAAACCATTATTTGAAGAGGTTTTAATTCAAGGTAAAAAGAAAAAGAAAGGGATGGCTAGATAGCAACACATGGTAAAGGAGGATTTTCATGATGGGGCCAGTGAGAGAAGAGGTTTGAAGACCGAGGAACAGAGAGGAATACTTGATGGAATGAGATCATTGGAGAGGCAAAGCGGAATTAAATCCAGAACACATGTGGATGCAAGCAGTATGCTATAATAAGAGAAAGGACACTGTTATGAGTTGAAATGTGTCCTCCTAATTTTTATGTTGAAGCCCCTACCTCCAGTACCTTGGGATTCTACCTTATTTGGATAATGGGTCTTTACAGAGGTAATCAAGTTAAAATAAGGTCATTAGAGTGGGCCCTTATCCAATATGATCAGTGCCCTCAGAAAAGGGGGAGATTTTCAGAGACATGCATAGAGAGAAGACAATGTGAACAGATACAGGGAGAAGATGACCATATACAAATCAAGCAGAGAGACCTGAAACAGATCCTTCCCTCAGAGCCATCAGAAGGAACCAACCCAGCCAACACCTTGATTTTGGATTTCTAGCTTCCAGAACTCTGAGACAACAATTTTTTTGTTTTGCTTATGCCACCCAGTTTGTGGTACTTTGTTATGACAGCCTATCAAGTTAATGCAGACACATTCTTTACTGAAATTGGAATGAAGGAAGGCAAGATGAGAGTAGGTGCAGATAAGATTGTCAGGGGCAGGCAGGAGGATGAAAGAGTCCATGGCTGATGGACTTTTTTGTTTTTTTAGTGGAATAAGATGTGAAATAGTCTATTAAAACGAGGATGTAGAGGGATAGATTAAAATGGTGATAATTTGAACTACCTGTTCTGGAGAACAAGATAAGGAGCTGACTAGTGACATTATAAAAGTTATTACTGAGCACCGGTAAGATGAGCAAGCATGGATTTGTAGTGATGCCTACATGCACTGTTGTGTTCTTCTCCATTAGTTATCATAAACCTGGAGGTAAATGGGAAAAAAGTAGATAAGAGAACTAACTGAGGATTTTAGGGCATGATTGGTGAGGACAATAGAAGGACTATAGAACATGGCAAGAGGAATAATAATGGGAAATGTGATATTGTATGTATAGCAAAGGAACTGAAGATTGAAAAGAGCTGATGCATTGAGAGAAAATGGACAGGTTAAGGAGCTAAAGTTCTTGATTAGATAAGAAAGGAAGTGAGTTGGAAGAATGGCAGATTTGGATTAGAATAGTGACATATTGCAGTTTAAGAGTTCAAATATGAAGCAGTTCTGGGCATGGATGAATGACTGAGATATGAAAGCTGTTGATTTGAGGTGAAGATATGTGATGTTAGGATGACTTATCTACATGGACTTTAAAGTTACCAGTGATGATATCAGTATTTGGGATGGAGAGAGAGATTGTGCTCTAGGTACCAGAATCTTCAAAAATTGCTAATAGATCAGTGGGTGAAGATGGCAAGGAAGGGCAAAAGATGATAGCAGTAATATGGCTGGACACTACAGGCCTCAAAGGAGAAGGGATTTTCAACTAAAGGTAGAGGAGTAATTAGATTATCTATTTACATTGTAAATAAAGCCTTATTATCTCATAGATAGATAGATATAGACAGCAATGTTAACTATGCATGTACTTCCAAGAAATAAAATTTAATGTCTAGCAAACAACATGAAAATAAATGCTAAATTTAAGTATGTATGTGGTGCTCTCAGATATCACCTAGTTTCAAGTTAACACTGGACAAAATGTGACTGCAGTGTACTTACTGTGAATTCATCTCAACAAGTAATGTCTCATTAATGAAAATCATTGAGAAGTTTAAGTTCTTGCCTCATAATAGTTATACAACACAGAGTATACTCTGCAGTGGAGTAAAAATTATTAGTTTTTAAATATTTGTCTCTGAGAGCCCTTAAAGTTGACACATTTGTGATATTAATCAATATGCTTTAAACATGAAGGTGATGTTATGGATTCACCATAAGTTGTACATGTAAGATGTTCATATTAAGCAATAGAGTGATGTTTCTGGGTAGTCGGCCTTTTGGGAAAATAGGTTTTACATGGTGGCCTAGGTTAAGGGTGTAATCATGACCAGAGGAGAGTATAATTATGATTAGTACATTAAACTACCTTACTTTAACCCAGGATTCAGGATCCTTTACAGCAGAACCCTACCCAGGTCTGCTGTTGTCAGGATGTATCCTTAGGCTCTGATCCTTTCCAACTTTCTGTTACTCCCAAAATATTACCATTAGACCAGCACTGTTCAAGAGAGCTTTTTTCCAATTATGGAAACATTTTATATCTGCACTGTCCAGTATGGTAGTTACTAGCTACATTTGTCAATTGAGCACTTGAAGTGGGGCTAGTATGACTGAGGGGCTAAATTTTTTATTTTCCTTAATTTTAAATAATTTGAATTTAAGGAAATCATACACGGCTAGAGGTTCTCATGTTGGAGAACATATCTCTAGACCTCGTTAGATAATCTAAAAACAGAATTCATGCAAACAATTTAATGGTTGATCTATGATGTACCCCTTCAACTACATTTTATGGTAAAGTTTTAGGGTAACATTGTAGGTACAATGCTTTAACACAAGGTATTGATTCTAAAATGATAAATGGGAAGTACTTTGACAAATCGACACAGCAGAAATTTGGGGATATAAGTTTCACATGATGGCCAAAAAATTCCATTACATAAGCCATAATCCCTTATGCTTGCATATAAGACTGACCTTGATAGTATAGGTTGACTTGTTAGAGTCTCAGTTTGTTGAGAAGTCAAAGCTCTTACCTCACTAGTGTATGAGATCAACATATTTATATTACCACT
>NW_020173732.1:0-32559 GCF_003031525.2 Neophocaena asiaeorientalis asiaeorientalis | reverse complement strand
AAGTCTCTTTTGACATTTTAACATACTTCCTTTCCTCCATTCCCTTCACTACCAAAATTGAAAATTGCTGAGAGCAGAGGTGCAAGATTCCTCTCTTTATTAGACTCAGATGTACTGAAGTATTAGAGCACATGACATTGAAACTAATTGTTTCCAATGCTTTTGCAATAACACCTTTGAAATTCAACTCATTTACTTACTATGGGTTGCAGTTTTATCTCCTGCTATTCCCCAATATTAACTTCCTCCGGTTAATACTGTTTAATTCTGTACCTGACAAATACACCTTGCACCTTGTATATCTCTTACCTTTCTTCATCCAGTCTCCTTCTGAGTCTCAGAATCAATTTTCTTACTTTAAAATGGGGTGGATAGTGCTTACATCATTGTGGTTTTGTAAGGATTTATATTTTGTATGAAAAAATAAACAACACAACATCTGGCACATGATAAATTATAAAAAATGTTTAAATGCTAGGGTTTTTTTCTTCCTGCTTTCTTCCTTCATCTAAACCTCTATTATAATTTTTGCATTCTAAGAGATATTTTTATATCTGTATGTTTTATGTAACTTCACCTAGAATGTAATTTCCTTGAAGGCAGTGGGAGGAAGTGGTTTATACTTCTTTGTAGATATAGCAGTATCTATTATACAGTAGGTGCTTAATAAATAAGTTTGTCAATTGTTTTTTAGGGATTTTTAGGAATATACTAGAACAATATACAATGAGTACACAAACTTAAACGCAAGATGACCATAGACAACTTTCTTAACATCCCTGAATCTCTATCTTCTCATACATAAAATGAAGATGATAACAATAATACCTATTTTAAAATGTTATTGTAGAATGAAGAAAAATCTAAGCATGGGAGGAAATTAAGAAGGTTAGGTCCATACCACATCGATGTAATGTGTGTTTAGTTTGGGAGAGATTTTGACAACTTAGAGATTGTCCAAAAGAGAATAACTAAGAATAGGAGGTATTTAGATTAAACATGGGGGGAAGGAGGGAGAGCAAAGTACCATCAATTTTTAGCTATATGAGCAATTGTATGTGGGAGAAGAAATCAGTTTTTCCTTAATATTTTCTTAATTTTTTTAAACATCTTTATTGGAACATAACTGCTTTTGCCCAGTAGTGGGATTGCTGGGTCGTATGGTAATTCTATTTTTAGGTTTTTAAGGAATCTCCATACTTTTCCCCATAGAGGCTGTATCCATTTATATTCCCACCAAGAGTGCAAGAGGGTTCCCTTTTCTCCACACCCTCTCCAGCATTTATTGTTTCTAGATTTTTTGATGATGGCCATTCTGACTGGTGTGAGATGATATCTCATTGTAGTTTTGATTTACATTTCTCTAATGATTAATGATGTTGAGCATCCTTTCATGTGTTTGTTGGCAATCTGTATCTCTTCTTTTGAGAAACGTCTATTTAGGTCTTCTGCCCATTTTTGGATTGGGTTGTTTGGGGTTTTTTGTTATTGAGCTGCATGAGCTGCTTGTAAATTTTGGAGATTAATCCTTTGTCAGTTGCTTCATTTGCAAATATTTGGAGAAGAAATATTTAATTCTGTCTTGCTCCAAAGTGTAAAAATAGGACTATTGGGAAAGTTACAGTGATAAGGGCTTTAAATCACTTCAATTTGATTTTCCTATATTATATAGTAGAAGGAGCATGAGAAAATAAATTAGAACATGTAGATTCTAGTCTCAGCTTTGCAACTATGCAGCTGCACAATCTTGGACAAGTCACTTTATCATTCGGAGTCTCAGATTCCAACATCAAAAATGAGGCTACTGTGCTTAACTAAAAAGTTCTCAAAGGTTTGAAACTGAACATCCTAAGATCTTAACTTAAACAAGAGAGAAAATGTTTCTCCCTTTAAAAGTCATACTTGAGATTATGTTTTCTAAGATATGCATGTAAGGCATTTGAATTTCTAATAATTATGATTGTGGACTAAATTGAGTTTGTATTAAGTTATAATTCTAGAAAAATGATAGTATTTCCTTATTTTTCCTCTAATAAATATTTAATGTATAGCTTAGTGGTTCATTTAAAGTAACCTACCCAGTGCTTTGATTCTTGAATAATGTATTAAATAATAGCTAAGGCAAAGACCTGTAAGAATACTGAAAGTATATGTAACTCTGTACTGTGGAAGTTTTATTCTTGAATAGAGTGGAGGTCTTTGTACCACTCTTAGAACAAATGGATAGTATTTTTTTCTGATAAGAAACAAAGATGACAGAAATAAAAAACTGCTGCTGAGAAGTTTAGTTATATAGAGAAAAAATTTATTAAAATGAGTGTGGTTTATTACAAGTCTGATATACCAGATTTAAATTGTTACATGTTGTGAAAAGGAAAAAGCAGTTTCAAATTTCATCACTTTCTTAATAGACATGAGTGTAGTTCCTAGAATGTCAATAGCCCAAAGCTACCAAACTATTGAACGAGATATTAAAATTTCACGATATAGTTTCTTTAGCAGTAGCTTTACTGTGGTGACCTATCATTCAAGAAAATACGAAAGTAAGCTTTTAAGAAGTGTTTACAAGACCTTAAGTTGTGGAGCCTAATTTTCAGACTGTATCAGAGGTCAAAGTAATTCATGCTACCCTCATCATTCAGGAAAACTACAACCCAGACAAAACAGAAGCAGGAGAATATCATTAAAACAAATTTGGCAATATATAATTTTCCATTTTGAAATTCACTTATCTCATGGTAGTTTTATCTTTATACAGGCACATATGCATTTGTTTCTATCTTATGACAGCTTTATGCAACACTATAAAGAGAAAATTATCATTAAGGGAAGAGAATGTCCAAGGTCGCACAGTTTAATCAACAGATATTGAAAATCTACTATGGGCTAGGCTCTGTGGAAGGTGCAAAGCAATTAGAAGATATGATCCTTGCCTTTAAGGAACGTATACTTTGATTAGTGAAGCAGGTCTGAAACAATTAAAGCAAAATGAATGATAAAAGGCAGTATGTGATCAAGGACGTAAATTGTGTAATAAAAGCCAAATGCTATAGTAGTTTTGAGAAGTAGCACTGAATTACTCAAAGAAAGCTCCATGGAGGAGAAGAGTGCTAAGATACACTTTTAAAGATGGGTAGAGTACAGAGAAGGATTTGTTGGAGGTCCTGAAAGTGACATGCATCATTTCTGCTCACATTTCTTTTGCCGGAACTCAGTCACTGGGCCACATGAAACTGCAAAGGAGCCTGGGAAATGTAGCCTACCTGTGTGACCAGGAGGAAAAAGAAAAAGTTTTGTCACAGGTGTAAGTCACAGAGAATGACCGCTCTCTTACTATTGTACTTCAATCAGATAGGATACTCTGAATAACTTCTTTAGGCATCAATTTTCAAATATGACTACATGGCTCAAACATTGTTAAGAAAGCTGGGGGCTTTCCTGGTGGTGCAGTGGTTAAGAATCCACCTGCCAGTGCAGGGGACACGGGTTTGAGCCCTGGTCCGGGAAGATCCCACATGCCACAGAGCAACTAAGACCGTGCGCCACAACTACTGAGCCTGTGCTCTAGAGCCTGTGAACCACAACTACTGAAGCCCACTCACCTACACCCCGTGCTCAGCAACAAAGAGAAGCCACCACAATGAGAAGCCCGCGCACTGCAACAAAGAATAGACCCCGCTCACCGCAACTAGAGAAAGCCCGCGCACAGCAACGAAGAGCCTATGCAGCCCAAAATAGATAAATACATAAATAAATCTATAAAAAAAAAGAAAGCTGACTTTGCTTCTATAGCTTTTCAGAGACCCTGTTCAGAATCACACCAAACAAAAACCGTATGTTGATTCTCATTTTTGCTTAGGTCAAGGTGGTATTTTCTAGGTTCGTTTACCAAGATTTACAAGGCATCGGTGAATAATCCTGTGAGGAGGGAAATTTAGGTTCCATTTAGAGATGAAGAAATAGCTGTGCTTAAGTCACATAGTCAGCACATCGCAGAGTCCAGATTCAAAACCAGGTCTGTTTGACTCAAAGTTTTTGTACTTTTGTATTTGCTGTGAATATCACTTTAAATATATGAGAGTTATTTATTAGAGGTTTCAATCTATCTTTGGTTAACAGGAATTCATGGTTGTGTCTCAGTTCTGCCTCTTAATAGCTCTTTTGCAGCTTGATGCAGGTGAAAATCTTGGAATCCACACTTAGAAGACAATAGACAATGGAGCCACACAATGGCAGAAACCTGAGTTTCTGAATCACCAGTTGAAGGAGGAATGCCCAACAATCAGAAATATTTGTTCTGAACAAAAAAGAAACTTCGATTTTATTTGACCCATTAAGAAAAAAAGAAAGTTGGGTTGAATTTGGATGGTTGAAAAGAAGAGGTATGACCAATGCAGATGAGGCAAATGACATTATAAAAGACATGAAAACACGAATAAGTGAAATGTTTTAAGGAACACAGTGAGTCTGGCTTTCTACCTTTCGAGAAAAAAGCATTTCATGAAGACACTGAGTTATATTACCTGTACTGAAGTCCTTTCCTTGCTATTCTTTAGTAGAGTTTTGTGTACACTTTGGTTGTTGGTATCATAAAATCTGCCAGAAAGTGAAATTGGGATCCTAAAAAGAGATAACATTTAGAATCAACAAAGGCACTGTGCAAATCATTTAGTTGGAAACTTTAAAATAAGAGTGTGCATACAAAATAGAACTTTATCCCCTACTCCATTGGTCAAAAAGCACCTCGCTAGTTAGAACTGTCTAATACGTTTCAAAAGGAAATGACCAATTTATTTGTATAGTGTTGGGTAATAATAGCCAAAGTTTATGGAGTGCTTACTATGCACTGAGTCCTATTCTAAGTGCTATATATGGATTATCTCATTAAATTCTCACAATACTATGAAGTAGATACTATTATTAAATATATTATACAATAGTAGAAATTGTTTGAAACTGCTCTTTCTTCAGTGAGAAGAAGCATTTCCTACCTAGTTGTAACTTGGGCTTACTTTAATATAATTTCTACCAGGTTCAGACCTGCCACATTCAAATGAAACCAGGCCAGTAGGGAGAATGCAAAGGAGTCTTTTGTTCTTCTTTCTTCACCTGAAAAAGGCATAAAATTTGTAAGTGAGCATACTCTTCACTAAATAAATGCCCCATTTTCCTTGGGTGGTAGTTGGAGCATTAAATTGATGAAGGACATTACGTGTAAAGTATCTAAATATCAGTGAAGGATATTTGAGGACTTTTCCATCATTAATGATTGTCTTTTTGTTCCTAAGCATGAAATCAATAAGAAATATATATAATACATATTATATATATTTAAAAGCTGAGTCACAGCCTTATTAATAATAAATTATTTTGCCCATAATTTTCTTGGGATTGAGAAAAATATAACCAAGTGGTTTCCAGAAAATTCATTTGATGCGTGAAGCTATTTTAATTTAAGACTGAGCAATGCCTCCATGGGAGATTGTATGTACAATTTTACAAACCAGCGGACACTATGCTATAGGACAAAATATGATTTGTAGCACATTATTTTCTTGTTGGAAGTTAATAGGCCCTTCTTTGAATACATGTTAAAATTGAATTATCACTAGGATAAATTGTTAGTTTGATAAAATAGGGATAAAGAGAAAACATTCAATATTCAAGAATGCTATCTTTCTACAAATACATTTATCTGGATGTTTCTACACAGTCAAATGCAACTGTGCAGATACCCATTCAGACATTTTGCTTACATGACTCCAGATTGCTGTAAATGTCTGATGACTGCTTACTTTTTATCTAGATGTTTGCTGTTAATTAGAAAAATTATAAATATTATTTGAAGCTATAAAGAAATCACATTAATCTGTGTATTAGTCTATGTCCATTCTGTATTATCAAACTGACAACTTTTTGATAACTTCATTGAAAAAGGCAGTGAGTTGAAGCTGCAGGAACCTTCTATCCATAATTTCTTTTAAAATATTCATGAAAAGACTTCTGGTATCCAAATGTTAATAATGGATATTTCAAGGGAGTAGGATTTAGAGTGAGTTTGGGTTACCTCTTTGTACTCTTTGTACTTTACTGTGTTCTTTGAATTTTTCATGATGTGAATATATTATTTCTACAAAATCAATAAAGTCTTTATTCTTTAAAAACAATACCCATGAAACCATCTGAAAAGAAAGAATCCTTGGTAGTGATTTCAAGGAGTAATGAAAAGTAAAGCTACACCAGACCCTGGTAGAATTTTTTGTAATCTTCCATCCTGGTGGTTAAATCGTTAAGAAGCTTCCTATATTGATAAGAAATTCACAAAAGAGGAAATGTAAATGGACAACAAACATGTAACAAGATTCAAATTCACAAATATAGACAGCATACAAATAAAGTTACAATGAAATATCAGTCTACACGCATTTGTCTGGGAAAAATGAAGTTAGAGTAGAATCTAGAGAGATTTTTTGTAGACTTTGCAAAGTAATTAGTTTTATAAAATAAAGAATAGGTATATATACAATGAGAGAACTTTCACTCCCAAACTGGCTTAGGTTTTCATTCTTCAAATCTTTAAAACATCTGATTGATAAATATTTTCTAGTCTAAGGGCTAGTTCATTTCATTGTATTCTCAACATCTCTAGATATTGCTCTGACTTTTGCAATTAAATTCTGACTGGTTTCAATATTTAATGAAGGCTGAATTAAAGAACGTGGAGCTTATGATATTTAACTCGACACTTTCAAGCTTCTGTGGCTGTGCTCAGCTATTTGTACTGCTTTCCTCTACCCCATCAACCTCATTTTTGCCATGGCTTGAAATCCATTTATCAATCTATAACTAGAAGATGGGAGGGAGGAAAAAAGTTTGAGGCCAGCTTAGCATCTGTTAGCACTTTGACATTCCAGTACAACACTGTAGTAAAGTTTTTAAAAAATGTCTCACTGAGATATGTTGGATATAACAGCAACATTTACAATATCAAGCTAAAAAATGATCAAAGAAGAACAGCTGTATAGTCACATGTAAAAGAATGAAGGTGGACCCCTTTCTTATGCCATATAAAAAGTTAGCTTTAAATGGATCATAGGCCTAACTGTAAGAGCTAAAACTATAAAACTCTTAGACGAAAGTGTAGGTGTAAATCTTTGTGACCTTGGGTTAGACAATGTCTTTTTAGGTATAACATCAAAATCACAGTTGAACTTTGTTGCAAGTTTCAATAAAATGATTGGTCATTTGGGGAAAAACACAATCAACAAAGGCAAAAAAATTAAACTAGATAAACTGTATTTCCTCAAAAATCAAAAACCTTTATGCTTTAAAGTACACCACCAAGAGAGTGAAAAGAGAACCCATGGAATGGGAGAAAATATTTGTATATCATATACAAATATGAGACAAGTAAGAGACTTGTGTCAAAAATATATAAGAAACCAATTTAAAAATGGGCGAAGGATTTGAATAGCTAGTTATCCAAAGAAGACTTACAAATGATTAATAGGCACAGGAATATATACTCAACACCATTATTCATTAGGGAAATGCCAATCAAAACCATAGTGAGTTACCACTTCACCCACACTAGAATGAAGGAAGTATTGGCAAGGATGGGGAGAAACTGGAACTCACACCTTGCTGGTAGGAAGATAAAATGGTGTAGCCACGGTGAAAAACAGTTTTGCAGTGATAACCTCAGACAAAGGACACAGAATTTTTTCCTGCTTTTTGAATAAGGGATTCCACATTTATATTTTGCACCAGGCTCTGAAAATTATGTAGCTGACCCTGAATACAGTTCTTGGAAAGTAGTAGCATTCAAAAATGTGTAGCTTTTACAAAAATATATATTAATAGTAGGTAAATAAGAGTTTTAAAAAATTATTAAAATGACTAAAGGTACAAAACAGAAACAGTCATAGATGCAGAAAACAAACAGGTGGCTATCAGAGGGGAGGGTAGTAGGGAGCTGAGAGAAATAAGTGAGGGAGATTAATAGGTACAAACTTCAAGTACAAAATAAATGAGTCATGGGGATGAAATGTACAATTTAAGGAATATAGTAATTAACAATGTAATATCATTTTATGGTGACAGATGGTAACTAGACTTATTGTGGTGACCATTGTGAAATGTATAGAAATATCGAATCACTAAGTTGTGCACCAGGAACTCCAGGTTGTAGGTCAATTATGATTCACAAACAAACAAACTCATAGAAAAAGAAATCAGAGGTGGGTATAAAGGGAGAGAGAGAATTAGATAAAGATGGTCAAAGGGTCAAACTTCCAGTTATAAGATAAATAAGTACTAGGAACATAATGTACAACATGATAAATATAATTAACATGGATGTATGCTATATATGAAAGTTGTTAAGAGAGTATATCCTAAGAGTTCTTCTCACAAGGAAAAAATATTTGTTCTTTTACTTTGTATCTATATGAGATGTAGTAATTATTTCATGATGTACATAACTAAAATTACTATGCTGTACACTTTAAACTTGTACAGTGTTATATGTTAACTATATCTCAATGAAACTGGAAGAACAAAAGCATTAAATGTAATTTTTAATTGATCCAAGCTATATTTTTTAAAGATATAGTAATGCTTACAATAATGATATATATGACCATAATTACAGAAATATAAATATGTATATATGGGAAAAGATTGATATGAAAAACACAAAATAACAGTAGTTGTACAAAGTTGGTTTTATTGCACACACTTATTCTATTTTAAAAACAGTATTTCTGTAAACTGCTTAATTGTCCCCCCCCCAATTCATATGTTGAAACCCAGTGCCAATGTGTTGGTATTAGGAGATGGGGCACTTGGGAGGTGTTTATGTCCCGAGGGTGGAGCTCTTATGAATGGGATAAGTGTTTTTATAAAAGAGACTTAACAGGATTCCCTTCCACCACATGAGGACATGTTGACAAGAGGCCATGAACCACGAAGTAGACTCTCATCAGACATGGAATCTGTTGGCACTTTGGTTTTGGACTTCCCAGATTCCAGAAGAGTGAGAAAGAAATGTCTGTGGTTTATAAGCTACCCAGTCTATGGTATTCTGTTAAGTAGCCTGAACAGACTAAGATACGTATGCAATATTGCTTTGCTGAGAATAAAAATTTTCACTCTGTGTCCTAGGGTGCTTAAGAAACCATTGAACCAAAATGCAATAATTTTATGTGTCGTTTCACCTAGAAGCAAAGGGCGGACTCAGATGAACTCCTTTCTGAGGGCCTATTATCTACAAAAAATCTTATTTAAACTTTTATTTAAAAATTCGATATTTTGTTCATCATGGAATTTTTGTATTAATTTTTGTCTTTTCCAATATTGCATTAAAATACTCCTCATCTTCATTTCTGAGCTCTTTGTTTTGTTTTTTTAACATCTTTATTGGAGGATAATTGCTTTACAATGGTGTATTAGTTTCTGCTTTATAACAAAGTGAATCAGTTATATGCATACATATGTCACCATATCTTTCCCCTCTTCCATCTCCCTCCTTGCCACCCTCCCAATCCCACCCTCTAGGTGGTCACAAAGCACAGAGCTGATCTCCCTGTGCTATGTGGCTGCTTCTCACTAGCTATCTATTTCACATTTGGTAGAGTATAAATGTCCATGCCACTCTCTCACTTTGCCCCAGCTTACCCTTCTCCCTCCCCGTATCCTCAAGTCCATTCTCTAGTAGGTCTGTGTCTTTATACCCGTCTTGCCCATAGGTACTTCATGACCTTTATTTATTTATTTATTTTTTACAATCCATGTATATGTGTTAGCATACTGTATTTTTCTCTTTCTGACTTACTTCACTCTGTATGACAGACTCTAGGTCCATCCACCTCTGGACAAATAACTCAATTTTGTTTCTTTTTATGGCTAATATTCCATTGTATATATGTGCCACATCTTCTTTGTCCATTCATCTGTTGATGGACACTTAGGTTGCTTCCATGTCCTGGCTATTGTAAATATTGCTGCAATGAATATTGTGCTACATGACTCTTTTTGAATTACGGTTTTCTCAGGGTATATGCACAGTAGTGGGACTGCTGGGTCATATGGTAGTTCTATTTTTAGTTTTCTAAGGAACCTTCATACTGTTCTCCATAGTGGCTGTATCAATTTACATTCTCACCAACAGTGCAAGAGGGTTCCCTTTTCTCCAAATCCTCTACAGCATTTATTGTTTGTAGATATTTTGATGATGGCCATTCTGACCCGTGTGAGATGATAACTCATTGTAGTTTTGATTTGCATTTCTCTAATGATTAATGATGTAGAGCATTCCTTCATGTGTTTGTTGGCAATCTGTATATGTTCTTTGGAGAAATGTCTATTTAGGTCTTCTGCCGACTTTTGGATTGGGTTGTTTGTTTTTTTGTTATTGAGCTGCATGAGCTGCTTGTAAATTTTTGTGATTCACCCTTTGTCAGTGGCTGCATTAGCAAATATATTCTCCCATTCTGAGGGTTGTCTTTTTATCTTGTTTATGGTTTCCTTTGCTGTGCAAAAGCTTTTAAGTTTAATTAGGCACCATTCTGAGGGTTGTCTTTTTATCTTGTTTATGGTTTCCTTTGCTGTGCAAAAGCTTTTAAGTTTAATTAGGCACCATTTCTTTATTTTTGTTTTTATTTTCATTACTGTAGGATGTGGATCAAAAAAATTCTTGCTGTGATTTATGCCAAAGACTGTTCTTCCTATGGATTCCTCTCAGTTTTATCGTGTCCGGTCTTATATTTAGGTCTCTAACACATTTTGAGTTTATTTTTGTGTATGGTGTTAGGGAGCATTCTAATTTCATTCTTTTAAATGTAGCTATTCAGTTTTCCAAGCACCACTAATTGAAGAGGCTGTATTTTCTCCACTGTATATTCTTGCCTCCTTTATCAAAGATAAGGTGACCATAGGTGTGTGGGTTTACCTCTTGGTTTTCTAATCTGTTCCACTGATCTATATTTCTGTTTTGGTGCCAGTACCATACTGTCTTGATTAGTGTAGCTTTGTAGTATAGTCTGAAGTCAAGGCGCCTGATTCCTCCAGCTCCATTTCTCTTTCTCATGATTGTTTTGACTATTTGGGGTCTTTTGTTTTTCCATACGAATCGTGAAATTTTTGTTCTAGTTCTGTGAAAAATGCCAGTGGTAGTTTCATAGGGATTGCATTGAATTTGTAGATTGCTTTCAGTAGTAGAGTCATTTTTACAATGTTGATTCTTCCAAATCAAGAATATGGTATCTCTCTCCATCTATTTGTATCGTCTTTAATTTCTTTCATCAGTGTATTATAATTTTCCATATACAGGGCCTTTGGCTCCTAAGGAAGGTTTATTCCTAGATATTTTGTTCTTTTTGTTTCAATGGTAAATGGAAGTGTTTTCTTAATTTCACTTTCAGATTTTCATAATTAGTGTATAGGATTGCAAGATATTTCTGTGCATTAATTGCTACTGTATATTTGGGTCGACTCCCTTTTTTTCTTGATAAGTCTGGCAAATGGTTTATCAATTTCATCTTCTCAAAGGACAAGCTTTTTAATTTTATTGATCTTTGCTATTGTTTTCTTCATTTCTTTTTCAATTACTTCTGATCTGATCTTTACGATTCCTTTCCTTCTGCTAACTCTGGGGGGTTTTTTTGTTCTTCTTTCTCTAATTGCTTTAGGTGCGAGGTTAGGTTGTTTATTTGAGATGTTTCTTGTTCCTTAAGGTAGGATTCTATTGCTATAAACTTCCCTCTTAGAACTGCTTTTGCTGCATCCCATAGGTTTTCGGTCACCGTGTTTTCATTGTCATTTGTTTCTAGGTATTTTTTGATTTCTTCAGTGACATCTTCGTTGTTAAGTAGTGTGTTGTTTAGCCTCTATGTGTTTGAATTTCTTACAGATTTTTTTCCTGTAATTGATATCTAGTCTCATAGCATTGTGGTCAGAAAAGATACTTGATACGATTTCAATTTTCCTAAATTTACCAAGGCTTGACTTGTGACCCAAGATATGATCTATCCTGGAGAATGTTCCATGAAGACTTGAGAAGAATGTGTATTCTGTTGTTTTTGTATGGAATGTCCTATAAATATCAATTAAGTCCATCTAGTTTAATGTATCTTTTAAAGATTGTGTTCCTTATTTATTTTCATTTTTGATGAGTTGTCCCCTGGTGAAAGGGGGGTGTTAAAGTTCCCTGTTATGATTGTGTTACTGTCAATTTCCTCTTTTATGGCTGTTAGCATCTGCCTTATATATTAAGGTGCTCCTTTGTTGGCTGTATAAATATTTACAATTGTTATATCTTCTTCTTGGAATGATCCCTTGATGATTATGTAGTGTCCTTCTTTGTCTCTTGTAATAGTCTTTGTTTTAAAGTCTATTTTGTCTGATATGAGAATTGCTACTCCAGCTTTCTTTTGATTTCCATTTGCATGGAATATCTTTTTCCATCCCCTCACTTTCAGTCTGTATGTGTCCCTTGGTCTGAAGTGGGTCTCCTGTAGACAGCATATATACGGGTCTTGTTTTTGTATCCATTCAGGCAGTCTATGTCTTTTTGTTGGAGCATTTAATCCTTTTACCTTTAAGGTAATTATCAATTTGTATGTTCCTATTCCCATTTTCTCAATTGTTTTTGGTTTATTATTGTAGGTCTTTTCCTTCTCTTGTGTTTCCTGCCTAGAGAAATTTCTTTAGCATTTGTTGTAAAGCTGGTTTGGTGGTCCTGAATTCTCTTAGCTTTTGTTTGTCTGTAAAGGTTTTAATTTATCTGTTGAATCTGAATGAGATCCTTGCTGGGTAAAGTAATCCTGCTTGTAGGTTTTTCTCCTTCATCAGTTTAAATATGTCCTGCTACCCCCTTCTGGCTTGCAGAGTTTCTGCTGAAAGATCAGCTGTTAACCTTATGGGGATTTCCTTGTATGTTATTTGTTCTTTTATCCCTTGCTGCTTTTAATATTTTTCCTTTGTATTTAATTTTTGATAGTTTGATTAATATGTGTCTTGGTGTGTTTCTCCTTGGATTTATCCTGTATGGGACTCTCTGTGCTTCCTGGACTTGATTAACTCTTTCTTTTCCCTTATTAGGGAAGTTTTCAACTATAACCTCTTGATAAATCTTCTCAGTCCCTTTCTTTTCCTCTTCTTCTTCTGGGACCCCTATAATTCGAATATTGGTGCATTTAATGTTGTCCCAGAGGTCTCTGAGACTGTCCTCAATTCCTTTTATTCTTTTTTCTTTATTCTGCTCTACAGTAGTTATTTCCACTATTTTATCTTCCACGTCACTTATCCGTTCTTCTGACTCAGTTATTCCGCTATTGATCCATTCCGGAGAATTTTTAGTTTCATTTACTGTGTTGTTCATCATTGCTTGCTTCCTCTTTAGTTCTTCTAGGTCCTTGTTAAATGTTACTTGCATTTTTTTCCATTCTATTTCCAAGATTTTGGATATCTTTACTATCATTATTCTGAATTATTTTTCAGGTAGACTGTCTATTTCCTCTTCAGTTGTTAGGTCTGGTGGGTTTTTGCCTTACTCCTTCATCTGCTGTGTGTTTCTCTGTCTTCTCATTTTGCTTAACTTACTGTGTTTGGGGTCTCCTTTTCACATGCTGTAAGTTCATAGTTCCCGTTGTGTTTGGTATCTGTCCCCTGTGGCTAAGGTTGGTTCCATGGGTTGTGTAGGCTTCCTGGTGGAAAGGACTCGTGCCTGTGTTCTGGTGGATGAGGCTGGATCTTGTCTTTCTGGTGGGCTGGTCCACGTTTGATGGTGTGTTTTGGGGTGTCTGTTGCCTTATTATGATTTTAGGCAGTCTCTCTGCTAATGGATGGGGTTGTATTCCTGTCTTGCTAGTTGTTTGGCATAGGGTGTCCAGCACTGTAGCTGGCTGGACGTTGAGTGGAGCTGGGTCTTGGTGTTGAGATGGACATCTCTTGTAGATTTTCGCCATTTCATATTACATGGAGCTGGGAGGTTTTCTGTGGACCAGTGTTCTGAACTTGGCTCTGCCTCCTCAGAGGTGCAGCCCTGATGCCTGGCTGGAGCATCAAGAGCCTGTCTTCCACACGGCTCAGAATAAAATGGAGAAAAAAAAAAGAAAGAAAGAAAGAAGAAGATAAAATAAAATAAAGTAAAATAATATAAAAGTTATTAAACTAAAAATTAATTATTAAAAATTTTTTAAAGTAATAAAAAAAGAAAGAAGAGAGCAACCAAACTAAACAACAAATCCACCAATTATAACAAGTCCTAAAATCTATACTAAAAAAAATAACAGACAGACAGAACCCAGGACAAATGGTAAAATCAAAGCTATACAGACAAAATCACACAGAGAAGCATACACATGCACACTCACAACAAGAGAAAAAGGGGAAAAAATAATAAATCTTGCTCTCAAAGTCCACCTCCTCAATTTGAGATGATTCATTCCCTATTCAGGTATTCCACATTTGCAGGGTACTCCAAGTTGATTGCAGAGATTTAATCCGCTGCTCCTGAGGCTGCTGGGAGAAATTTCCCTTTCCCTTCCTTGTTCGCACAGTTCCTGGGGTTCAGATTTGGATTTGGACCCGCCACCTCATATAGGTCACCTGAGGGCATTTGTTCTTTGCTCACAGAAAATGGGGTTAAAGGAGCCGCTGATTCGGTGGCTCTGGCTCACTCAGGCTGGGGGACAGGGAAGGGGACAGAGTGTAGGGTGAGCCTGTGGCGGCAGAGGCAGGCATGACATTGCTCCAGCCTGAGGGGTGTCATGTGTTCTCCTGGGGAAGTTGTCCCTGGATCACGGGACCCTGGCAATGACAGGCTGCACAGGCTCCTGCGAGGGGTGATGTGGATAGTGACCTGTGCTTGCACACAGGCTTCTTGGTGGTGGTGGCAGCAGCCATAGCGTCTCATGCCCATCACTTAGGTCCGCGCTGATAGCCGCGGCTCGTGCCCATCTCTGGAGCTCCTTTAAGCAGCGATCTTAATACCCTCTCCTCATGCACAGGAAACAAAGAGGGAAGAAAAAGTCTCTTGCTTCTTCAGCAGGTCCAGACTTTTTCCCGGACTCCCTCCCGGCTAGCCGTGGTGCAGAAGCCCCCTTCAGGCTGTGTTCATGCAGCCAACTGCAGTCCTCTCCCTGCTCTCCGACCAAAGACTGAGCCTCAGCTCCCAGCCTCCGCCTGTCCTGGCGGGTGAGCAGAAGAGCCTCTCTGGCTGGTGAGTTCTGGTCTGCACCGATACTCTGTGCGGGAATCTCCCCTCTTTGCCCTCCACACCCCTGTTGCTGCGGTCTCCTCCACGGCTCCAAAACATTCCCCTTCCGCCACCTGCAGTCTCCGCCCACAAAGGGTCTTCCTAGTGTGTGGAAACCTTTCCTCCTTCACAGCTCCCTCCCACTTGTGCAGGTCCCATCCTTATTCTTTTGTCTCTGTTTTTTTTTTTTTCTTTGCCCTACCCAGGTACGTGGGGAGTTTCTTGCCTTTTGGGAGGTCTGAGGTCTTCTGCCAGCATTCAGTAGGTGTTCTGCAGGAGATGTTCCACGTGTAGATGTATTTTGGTGTATTTGTGGGGAGGAAGGTGATCTCCACATCTTACTCTTCTACCATCTTGAAGCTCCTCCTTATTTCTGAGCTTTTTGGAAATCCCTTAAATTTTGTGCCTGTTTTGTAAGCTCTTTAATACCAGAGGGTTGTTTAATGAATACATTTTAATACATTTAAACTTCCTTTAGGTAATATATCACTTTTTAAATAGATAGTAATTTATTTTCATGCCTGTATATGATAAGACTAGCAGTATGGCAAATTATATCTCTAAACGTAGAAATGGATGTTGTATTTTTTTTCTAAATGCAAAATCAGTAAACTAGCCTAATCTTAGAGTAGGTTTTATTCATAGGGACAATTAATTATTTAATGACTCTAGTCTAAATTTCTTAGAATTATCCCGTAATGACTCCTTTCATGATTAGATTTTCCCTCAGGTCCACTGATAACTCTGATCTATTTATATATAAACTAGATTCAAATTTGTAGACAATTGTTAATCCAAAGCAAGACCCTATTTACAGGAGATGCACTAAGCACTATATATAAATAGGTGTTGACATCTGTCCAAAGACAGCTTTCCTACCAGCCATTATTTCCTTCTAGGAACTCAAATTCCAACCATTAAAATCACTTCTGGGTGACATATAGTAAACACAGAGAATGGAAGGAGTTGCCTTTAAAAGATTAATGTTGAAAAATTCTTTATAAATAAGAGGACAAGGAAACTTCTAAAGTTTCCCACGTTGAGATTAACAGATTTTCCCATTGGTGAACACAGAAAGAAGCAGGTTCTGAGAGGTTGGAATGCAGGATCTCAGCATAGTTTATTTTTGATGCTGAATTATGTCTTTGTAAAGCTGCTCTGAAAAAAGTATGCTGTCTGATTGAAATCCTTTCTGTGACTGCTTTAGTAAAGAGGTATAATTCTGAAAAAGTTTTAAAATGTGCTAATAACTAGTCTTAAATGTGCCTGTAATTTACAGAATAACACAGTCATGGTAATCCATTACTGTCTGGTAGCAGTAAAGCTATATTTGCAGCTGTGGGTTTTTTACCTTTTTTTTTTTAATAGGTGGAAACATTTTTAACATTGATTCTGCAAAACTAAGGACACAAAGTAACAGTAAATGGCATATGAAATAAATGAATAAAGCATAAATCCCCAGCAAGGCATGTTTTTTTGTTACAGGAAAAAGGCTAGGACATAATTACCCTGGAGAGGTTTCTCAGGCTTTGCACTCTATTAGCTTGGGGTACAGTCTAATGACACAAACAGAAAACTCACTTACCGACAGAGCATTTTAGCTTAAAAGGAGATAGTTATTTGATATATCTTTATATAGCATGTATAGGTAACCCTTTGTCTGGCCTACATGTTGAAACTATTTTCCTAGTTTGCCATTTCTTTTAACTCTGCATACAGTGTATTTTGCCTGTGAGAAAAAATATATAACTTTATGTCCTCAACTATTTGGTCTTTTCCTTTAAAACTTCTGAGTTTCACACCATGTTTTGAAATGTCTTCTTGAGTCTAACGCTAAAACATTTCCCTATATTTTCCACTTATATATTTTGTTTATACATTAAAAGGTTTACCTTCTGAAATTTATTCTTATTTCAGAGTGAAGTGGGGGTTCCAGCTGATTTATTTCCAAATAGCTAATTATTTTTACAATATATATTAAAAAATCTAACTTTTCCTTGCTGATTTGAAATGCTATCTTTATCACATGCTCTGAGAACTAACATTGTTTCTGGTCTTTTTCTATTCCATTGATTTTTCTGTTTATTCCTTTTCCAGGATCAAATTAACTATTGTACCTTTTATTACATTTAGATAACTGCTAGAAAAAGCCCCATGTCTTCATTAATCTAATTAATTTTTAAATAGCTAATCTCACACATTCTTTTCTGCCAGATAAAATTTAGAATTAATTTATCAAGTTCTGAAAAAAAAATCCCACTAAATGTATGGATTGCACTAGATTTAAATTTATGAATCAAATTGGTGGAAACTAATATTTTGCACTATCAAATCCTCCCATTCAAAAATCAGACAAATACTATAGGATCATGATCTCACTTTAATGTAAAATCTAAAAACAAACAAACAGAACTCATAGAACACGAGATCAGATATGCGGTTACCAGAGGAAGGGGTTGAGAGGAGGGGGAATTGGAAGAAGGTGGTCAAAAAGTACAAAATTCCATTTATAAGAAAAACAAGTATCAATGCTAGGGATGTAATGTAGAACATGACTATAGTTAATACTGCTGTATAATATAGGAACTTTTTAAATATAAATTTATTTATTTTATTTATTTATTTCTGGTTGTGTTGGGTGTTAGTTGCTGTGCATTGACTTTTTCTAGTTGCCACGAGTGTAGGCTATTCTTCATTGTGGTGCCCAGGCTTCTCATTGTGGTGGCTTCTGTTGTTGCAGAGCAAACAGGATCTAGGGGTGTGGGCTCAGTAGTTGTGGCTCCCAGGCTCTAGAGTGCAGGCTCAGTAGTTGTGGCACGCAGGCTTAGTTGTTCCACGTCATGTGGGATCTTCCCAGACCAGGGATTGAACTCGTGTCCCCTGCATTGGCAGGTGGATTCTCAAACACTGAAACACCAGGAGAGTCCTATTGGAACATTTTAAAGAAAGTAGATTCTAAGAGTTCTCATCACAAGGAGAATTTTTCTTCTTTTGATTGTATTTATATGACAGATGTTAGCTAAACCTATAGTGGTAATAATTTCACAATATATTAATGTAAATCAAACCATCATGCAGTACACCTTAAACTTATACAGTTATGTATGTCAATTATTTCTCAATAAAACTGGGAAAAAATTCAATTTTGTGATCTATACATGCAAGTGGTCCTGAATTTGTTTTTGGTCTGCTTTCCTTGAAAGGATCTAGTGTCATAGTTCTACTAGATGGGTGATCTGAATTGGGAACTTTTATATCTGTTTCTCTGCTCTGGATAGTTAAAATAGCAGGAATTTTCTTTTCCTTGAAAGTTTAATACAAATTGATTGCAAAGTCATTGGTTTTACTGTCTTTGAGGTAGCATGATTTTTATAATTTTCTTCTTTTTTTGGTCAATTAAGGTTTTATGTTTTGCTTCTTACTGAGTGGCTTTTTAAATCTATGCAATTTATTTTTTATAATTTCACTTAATCTAGATTTGCAAATTTCTTGATATAAAATTCTATATACTAGTTTCTCAATTTTTAAATTCTCCATATCCCCATTTCTCATTTTTAATGTTGCTCAACTATGTGTTATTTTCATTTATTTTCTGGGTTAGAACTGTGATGGGTGAATTTATTTTCACAGACACAGCTACTAGTTTTGATTTTATTTAACAGTTCTATGGGAGTGCTTCTAATTATTCTTCATCTTAAACAACTTTCCTACTTCTGTTGGTTCATTGTGATTTTCTTTTTCTAGCTTCCTGGCTCAAATATTTGGTTCATTAATGTTTAAATTTATCATTCCTAACTTACATACAAAGAATCTAATAATAAGTAAAGAAACTTGCTCAAGGTCACACAGCTAATGAGTGGCAGAGCTAAGAACCCAACACTGACTCAAGCTCACAATTTTAACTACTACTTTCTGCTGCCAAACCTATTCCAATGAAAAAATGACAGTAGGATGGAACAAGAAAAGAGGGAGGCAAATATATATGGGGAAGTCATTAGTCAGAATATGTTTGTGTTCTTCCATCTGTTGTCTTCTAAATACAACCCTATGACATGTGTTTCATGAACCTCATTTTAATATCAGTACAGTTTTTGAAATATGTTCTAATAGCCCATTAATATTTTTTTTGCTTTTAAATTATTTATTATATATGTTTCAGGTGTACAGCATTGTAGTTCAACATCTGTATACACTACAGAATGATCCTCCACATACAGTTGACTCCCTTTACCCATTTCTCCACCTCCCAACCCCTCTCCTCTGATAATCAGTAATCTGATCTCTGTTATCTATGAGTTTGTTATTGTTTTACTTTTTATTCCATGTATGAGTGAGATCATATGGTATTTGTCTTTCTCCATCTGATATATTTCACCTAGCATAATACCTTCAAAGTCAATTAGTGTTGTTACAAATGGCAGGATTCCATTCCTTTTTATGGCTGAATAATATTAATAATGGCTGAATAATAATAATCCATTGTATAAATATACCACATATTCTTTATCCATTTATCCATCAATGAACATGCTGATGAACAGGTTGTCTGCATATCTAAAAAGTCAAATAGTTCTTACAAATTTTGTTGCAAAAATCTCTCTCCTACAATTTCCCCTGCCCAGGAAAAGCCAGGACAATTTCTCATAGGGGATGATACTGGTATTTTCCTCCAGGTCTCTAAATAATGAGCTTATATCACCACACCCCGACTTTTTATTTTAGTCATTACACTTGGTCCTCCACATCTGCAGGGTGCCACAGCCATGGATTTAACCAACGGTGGATTGAAAATATTTTTTTAAACTATTTATGTATTTATCTAGTTGTGCTGAGCCTTAGTTGCAGCATTTGGGCTCCTTAGTTTCAGCAGGCAGGCTCCTTAGTTCCAGGACATGGGATCCTTAGTTGTAGTATGCGAAATATTTTTTTATTTTTAAACATCATTATTGGAGTATAATTGCTTTACAATGGGGTGCCAGTTTCTGCTTTATAACAAAGTGAAACATCTATACATATACATAGATCCCCATATAACCTCCCTCTGGAATCTCCCTCCCACCTTCCCTATCCCACCCCTCTAGGTGGTCACAAAGAACCAAGCTGATCTCCTGTGCGATATGGCTGCTTCCCAAAAGCTATCTATTTTACATTTGGTAGTATATATTAGTCCATACCAACCTCTCACATCGTCCCAGCTTACCCTTACCCCTCCCTGTGTCTACAAGTCCATTCTCTACATGGGTGTCTTTATTCCTGTGCTGCCACTAGGTTGTTCATAACAACTTTTTTTTTTTTTTTAAGATTCCATACATATGTATTAGCATACGGTACTTACTTTTCTCTTTCTGACTTACTTCACTCTGTATGACAGACTCTAGGTCCCTCCACCTCACTACAAATAACTCAATTTCATTTCTTCTTATCCCTGAGTAATATTCCATTGCATATATGTGCTACATCTTCTTTATCCATTCACCTGTTGATGGACACTTAGGTTGCTTCCATGTCCTGGCTATTGTAAATAGAGCTACAATGAACATTGTGGTACATGTCTCTTTATGAATTATAGTTTTCTCAGGGTGTATGCCCAGTAGTGGGACTGCTGGGTCATAAGGTAGTTCTGTTTTTAGAGTTTTCAGAAACCTCCATAATGGTGCCTTATAAGGGTAAGCTGGGACAAAGTGAGAAAGTGGCATGGACATATATACAGTACCAAACATAAAATAGATAGCTAGTGGGAAGCAACTGCATAGCACAGGGAGATCAATTCAGTGCTGTGTAACCAACTAGAGAGGTGGGATAGGGATGGTGGGAGGGAGGGAGACACAAGAGGGAAGAGATATGGAGACATATGTATATGTATAACTGATTCACTTTGTTATAAAGCAGAAACTAACACACCATTGTAAAGCTATTATACTCCAATAAAGATGTTAAAAAAATGAAAGAAACCTCCATACTGTTCTTCACAGTGGCTGTATCAATTTACATACCCACCAACAGTGCAGGAGGGTTCCCTTCTCTCCACACCCTTTCCAAAATTTTTTGCTTGCAGATTTTTTGATGATGGCCATTCCGACTGGTGTGAGGTGATACCACATTGCAGTTTTGACTTGCATTTCTCTAATGATTACTTATGTTGAGCATTCTTTCATGTGTTTGTTGACTGTCTTTATATATTCTTTAGAGAAATGTCTATTTAGGTCTTCTACACATTTTTGGATTGGGTTGTTTGTTTTTTGATATTGAGCTTCATGAACTACTTGTAAATTTTGGAGATAAGTCCTTTGTCAGTTGCTTCATTTGCAAATATTTTTTCCCATTCTGAAGTTTGTCTTTTCGTCTTGCTTATGGTTTCCTTTGCTGTGCAAAAGCTTTAAAAGTTCATTAGGTCCCATGTTTATTTTCTTTTTTATTATTTCCATTTCTCTAGGAGGTGAGTCAAAAAGGATCTTGCTGTGATTTACGTCATAGAGTGTTCTGCCTATGTTTTCCTCTAAGAGTTTTATACTATCTGGAATTAAATTTGGGTCTTTAATCCATTTTGAGTTGATTTTTGTGTATGGTGTTTGGGAGCATTCTAATTTCATTCTTTTACATGTAGCCATCCAGTTTTCTCAGCACCACTTATTGAAGAGGCTGTCTTTTCTCCACTGTATAATCTTGCCTCCTTTATTGAAAATATGGTGCCCATATGTGCATGGGCTTATCTCTGGTCTTTCTATCCCGTTCCATTGATCTATATTTCTGTTTTTGTGCCAGTACTATATTGTCTTGATTATTGTAACTTTGTAGTATAGTCTGAAGTAAGGGAGCCTGCTTCTTCCAGCTCCATTTTTCTTTCTCAAGATTGCTTTGGCTATTCGGGGTCTTTTGTGTTTCCATACAAATTGTGAATTTTTTTGTTCTGGTTCTGTGAGAAATGCCATTGGTAGTTTGATAGGGATTGCAATGACTCTGTAGATTGCTTTGGGTAATACAGTCATGTTCACAATGTTGATTTTTCCAATCAAAGAACATGGTATATCTTTCCATCTGTTTGTATCATCTTTAATTTCTTTCATCACTATCTTATAGTTTTCTGCATACAGGTCTTGTCTCCTGAGGTAGGTTTATTCCTAGGTATTTTATTTTTGTTGCTGTGGTAAATTGGAGTGTTTCCTTAATTTCTCTTTCAGATTTTTCATCATTGGTGTATAGAAATAAGAGATATTTCTGTGCATTAATTTTGCATGCTGCTACTTTACCAAATTCATTGATTAGTTCTAGTAGTTTTCTGGTAGCGTCTTTAGGATTCTCTGTGTATAGTATCATGTCATCTGCAAACAGTGACAGCTTTACTTCTTTTCCAAATTGGATTCCTTTTATTTCTTTTTCTTCTCGGACTGCTGTGGCTAAAACTTCCAAAACTATGCTGAAAAACAGTGGTGAAAGTGGGCAACCTTGTCCTGTTCCTGATTTTAGTGGAAAAGGCTTCAGTTTTTCACCATTGAGAATGATGTTGGCTGTGGGTTTGTCATATATGGCCTTTATTATATTGAGGAAATTTCCCTTTATGCCTACTTTCCAGAGGGTTTTTACCATAAATGGGTGTTGAATTTTGTCGAAAGCTTTTTCTGCATCTATTGAGATGAGGATATGGTTTTTCTCCTTCAGTTTGTTAATATGGTTTATCACATTGATTGATTTGCATATATTGAAGAATCCTTGCATTCCTGGGATAAACCACATTTGATCATGCTGTATTATCCTTTCAATGTGCTGTTGGACTCTGTTTGCTAGTATTTTGTTGAGGATTTTTGCATGTATGTTCATCAGTGATATTGGCCTACTGTTTTCTTTCTTTCTGACATCTTTGTCTGGTTTTGGTAAGAGGGTGATGGTGGCCTCATAGAATGAGTTTGGGAGTATTCCTCCCTCTGCTGTATTTTGGAAGAGTTTGAGAAGGATAGGTGTTAGCTCTTCTCTAAATGTTTGATAGAATTCGCCTGTGAAGCCATCTGGTCCTGGGCTTTTGTTTGCTGGAAAATTTTTCATCACAGTTTCAATTTCAGTGCTTGTGATTGGTCTGTTTATATTTTCTATTTCTTCCTGGTTCAGTCTCCTAAGGTTGAGCTTTTCTAAGAATTTGTGCATTTCTTCCAGGGTGTCCATTTTACTGGCATATAGTTGTTTGTAGTAATCTCTCATAGTGTTTTGTATTTCTGCAGTGTAAGTTGTTACTTCTCCTGTTTCATTTCGAATTCTATTGATTTGAGCCTTCTCCCTTTTTTTCTTGATGAGTCTGGCTAATGTTTATGAATTTTGTTTATCTTCTCAAAGAACCAACTTTTAGTTTTATTGATATTTGCTATTGTTTCCTTTATTTCATTTTCATTTATTTCTGATCTGATCTATATGATTTCTTTCCTTCTCATAACTTTCAGGTTTTTTTGTTCTTTTTCTCTAATTGCTTTAGCAGTAAGGTTAGGTTGTTTATTTGAGATGTTCCTTGTTTCTTGAGGTAGGATTTTATTGCTACAAACTTGTCTCTTAGAACTGCTTTTGCTGCATCCCATAGGTTTTGGGTCATCGTGTTTTCATTGTCATTTGTTTGTAGGTATTTTTTGATTTCTTCTTTGATTTCTCCAGTGATCTCTTGGTTATTAAGTTGTGTATTGCTTAGCCTCCATGAGTTTGTATTTTTTACTGATTTTTTCCTGTACTTGATATCTAGTCTCAGAGTTTTGTGGTTGGAAAAGATAACTGATATGATTTCAACTTTCTTAAATTTACCAAGGCTTGATTTTTGACCCAAGATATGCTCTATGCTGGAGAATGTTCCATGAGCACTTGAGAAGAAAGTGTATTCTGTTGTTTTTGAATGGAATGTCCTATAAACATCAACTAAGTCCATCTTGTTTAATGTGTCATTTAAAGCTTGTGTTTCCTTATATTCATTTTGGATGATATGTCCATTGATGTAAGTGGGATGTTAAAGTCTCCTACTCTTATTTTTTATTTTTTGCTTTACTTCTTAGCCTCTGTCCTTACTTTGATGTTGTCAAGATTGCTAACATTTACATTCTGTGTTTTTTTTTTTTTAGATGTTGGGAGTAGGAGTTTATTAATTAATTAATTAATTTTTGCTGTGTTGGATCTTCGTTTCGGTGGGAGGGCTTTCTCTAGTTGTGGCATTTGGGGGCACTCTTTATAGCAGTGTGCAGACCTCTCACTATCACGGCCTCTCTTGTTGCCTAGCATAGGCTCCAGACGCTCAGGCTCAGTAGTTGTGGCTAACAGGCCTAGTTGCTCCGTGGCATGTGGGATCCTCCCAGACCAGGGCTCGAACCCATGTCCCCTGCATTAGCAGGCAGATTGTCAACCACTGTGCCACTAGGGAAGTCCCCTCTACTCTTTTTGTGCTACTGTCAATTTCCCATTTTATGGCTGTTAGCATTTGCCTTATGTATTGGGGTGCTCCTATGTTGGGTTCATAAACATTTACAATTGTTATGCCTTCTTCTTGGATTGATACCTTGATCATTATGTAGTGTGCTTCTTTGTCTCTTGTAATAGTCTTTATTTTAAAGTCTATTTTGTCTGCTATGAGAATTGCTACTACAGCTTTCTTTTGATTTCCATTTGCATCGAATATATTTTTCCATCCCATCACTTTCAGTCTGTATGTGTTCCAAGGCCTGAAGTGGGTCTCTTGTAGACAGCATATATACAGGTTTTGTTTTTGTGTCCATTCAGCCAGTCTATGTCTTTGGGTTGGAGCATATAATCCATTTACATTTACATTTGTTATGGATATGTACATTCCTCTTACCATTTTCTTAATTGTTTTGAGTTTGTTATTGTAGGTCTTTTCTTCTCTTGTGTTTCCTGCCTAGAGAAGTTCCTTTAGCATGTGTTGTAAAGCTGGTTTTTTGGTGCTGAATTCTCTTAGCTTTTCCTGGTCTGTAAAGGTTTTAATTTCTCCATCGAATCTGAATGAGGTCCTTGCTGGGTAGAGTACTCTTGGTTGTAGGTTCTTTCCTTTCACCACTTTAAATATGTCCTGCCATTCCTCTCTGGCTTGCAGAGTTTCTGATGAAAGATCAGTTGTTAACCTTATGGGAATTCCCTTGTATGTTATTTGTTGTTTTTCCTTTGCTGCCTTTAATATTTTTCCATTGTATTTCATTTTTTATAGTTTGCTTAATATCTCTTCGTGTGTTTCTCCTTGGATTTATCCTGTATGGGACTCTCTGCACTTCCTGGACTTTATTAACTATTTCCTTTCCCTTATTAGGGAAGTTTTCAACTATAATCTCTTCAAACATTTTCTCAGTCCCTTTCTTTTTTCTGTTCTTCTTCTAGGACCCCTGTAATTCGAATGTTGGTGTGTTTAATGTTGTCCCAGAGGTCTCTGAGACTGTCCTCAATCTTTTCATTCTTTTTTCTTTATTTTTCTCTGCCGTAGTTATTTCCAATTTTTTATCTTCCAGGTCACTTATCCGGTCTTCTGCCTCAGTTATTCTGCTATTGATTCCTTTCAGAGAATTTTTAATTTCATTTATTGTGCTGTTCATCACTGTTTGTTTGCTCTTTTGTTCTTCTAGGTCCTTGTTAAATGTTTCTTGTATTTTCTCCATTCTATCTCCAAGATTTTGTATCATCTTTACTATCATTACTCTGAATTATTTTTCAGGTAGACTGCCTATTTTCTTTTCATTTGTTTGGTCTGGTGGGTTTTTACCTTGCTACTTCATCTGCTGTCTGTTTCTCTGTCTTCTCATTTTGCTTAACTTACTGTGTTTGTGGTCTCCTTTATGCAGGCTACAGGTTCATAGTTCCTGTTGTTTTTGGTGTCTGGCCTCAGTGGCTAAGGTTGGTTCAGTGGGTTGTATAGGCTTTCTGGTGGAGTGGACTGGTTCCTGTGTTCTGGAGGATGAGGCTGGATCTTGTCTTTCTGTTGGGCAGGACCATGTGCAGTGGTGTGTTTTGGGGTTTCTGTGACCTTTTTATGATTTTAGGCAGCCTCTTTTCTAATGGGTGGAGTTGTGTACCTCTCTTACTAGTTGTTTGGCATTGGGTGTCCAGCACTGTAGCTTGCTGGTTGTTGAGTGGACCTGGGTCTTAACATTGAGATGGAGATCTCTTGGACAGCATTCCCCATTTGATATTATGTGGAGCTGGGAGGTCTCTGGTGGACCAATGTCGTGATATTGGCTGTCCCACCTCAGAGGTGCAGGCCTGACACCCAGCCGGAGGTCCAAGACCATGTCAGCCACACAGCTCAGAAGAAAAGGGAGAAAAAAAGAAAGGAAGAAAAGAAATAGTTAAAATAAAAAATAATTATTAAAGATAAAAGAGAGCAACCAAATCCAAAACAAATCCACCGATGATAATAAGTGCTTAAAAGTATACTAAAAACAACAACAACATCAAAAAAAAAAAACAGACAGACAGAACCCTAGGACAAATGGTAAAAGCAAATCTATACAGACAAACTCACAGAAAGAAGCATATACATACACACTCTCAAAAAGTGAAAAAGGAAAAAATATATATATATCATTGCTCCCAAAGTCCACCACCTCAATTTTGTGATGATTCGTTGTCTATTCAGGTATTCCACAGATGCAGGGTACATCAAGTTGATTGTGGACATTTAATCTGCTCCTCCTGAATCTGCTGGGAGAGATTTCCCTTTCTCCTCTTTTTTCGCAGATCTCCTGGGGTTCAGCTTTGGATTTGGTTCCCCCTCTGCGTGTAGGTCGCCTGAGGGCATCTGTTCTTCACTCAGACAGGACAGGGTTAAAGTAGTAGCTGATTAGGAGGCTCTGGCTCACTCAGGCTTTGGGGAGGGAGGGGTACGGAATGTAGGGCGAGCCTGCAGTGGCAGAGGCAGCGGGATGTTGCAACAGCCTGAGGCGTTCCGTGTGTTCTCCTGGGGACTTTTTCCCTGGATCACGGGACCCTGGCCGTGGCGGGCTGCACAGGCTCCCGGGAGAGGAGGTGTGGATAGTGACCTGTGCTTGCTCACAGGCTTTTTGGTGGCTGCAGCAACAGCCTTAGCGTCTCATGCCCATCTCTGGGGTCCACGCTGATAGCAGTGGCTCATGCCCGTCTCTGGAGCTCATTTAAGCCGTGCTCTGAAACCCCTCTCCTCGCTCACCCTGAAACAATGGTCGCTTGCCTCTTCGGCAGGTCCAGACATTTCCCCAGACTCCCTCCAGGTTAGCCGTGGTGTGCTAGCCCCCTTCAGGCTGTGTTCACACCACAAGCCCCAGTCCTCTCCCTGCGATCCGACCGAAGCCTGAGCCTCAGCTCCCAGCCCCAGCCCGCCCCAGCGGGTGAGCAGACATGCCTCTAGGGCTGGTGAATGCTGGTCGGCACCAATCCTCTGTGCAGGAATCTCTCCACTTTGCCCTCTACTCCCCTGTTGCTTCACTCTCCTCCGTGGCTCCGAAGCTTCCCTCCCCACCACCCCCATCTCCACCAGTGAAGGGGCTTCCTAGTGTGTGGAAACTTTCCCTCCTTTACAGCTACCTCCTAGTGGTGTAGGTCCAGTCCCTATTCTTTTGTCTCTGTTTTTTTCTTTTTTCTTTTGCCCTACCCAGGTATGTGGGGGGTTTCTTGCCTTTTGGGAAGGTCTTCTGCCAGCGTTCAGTAGGTGTTCTGTAGGAATTGTTCCACATGTAGATGTATTTCTGATGTATTTGTGGGGAGGAAGGCGATCTCCACGTCTCATTCCTCTGCCATCTTGAAGGTCTCTCCAGCCCAGTAATATTAATCATAAACTAATTTTATCCAAATAAAGAGACTTTTTAAAATACTTTCACCTTTCAAGAATATGAAATTGTATTAATTACTCTGGTTATTGTACTATCAGTGCACAAAAATGCTTCTTAGAACAATCTGAATAAAGTTCAATGAAGCTGGAGAGTAGAATTTTTGAAATATCATTAGATTTAAGTGCTTATTAAGAAAATGTGTATGCACCGAAGAAGAGAACACCATAAATTCCACAGGAAAGCTGATTTGAGCTAATGCAAAAGGTTTAAAGAATTCAAAAAAGGATACAGACAAAATTAATGTAGAAAGGGAGAAAATAAAGTGGAACTAAGGCAGTCATTGGCATTCATCTCAATAAATTCTAAATAAATAAAAGGATAATAAGAAAACGGTGGTAAAATCAGGATTTAAAAAATGGATCATCAAAGACCTAGCACATAGAATTAATAAACTATGTAAGAGTATGTGTCAAGGATAAAAATAAGAAAAGTATATCTTTAAATTAAGTAGCATCAAAAAATGATATTATATTGAGGAAAATTCTATACAGTACAGGGTGCATTGTTCTCTTGGCTAATATCAATAGCCTTGGACTGTATAGAGAGCAAACGTGAATAATTCTAGACCTTTACAATATGATAACCACTAGTAACATGGAGCTATTGAACACATGAACTGCGGCTGGTCTGACATATTTTGAAAACTTAGTAGAACAAAAAAGGACAAAATACCTCATTAATATTTTCATTTGATTAATGTTGAAATAATATTTTGGAAATATTCTGTTATATATTAAATGATCTTTCTTTTGTACTTTTTAATGTGGCTAGTGCATATAAAATTATATATATTGCTTGCATTGTATCCTGTTTGGATAGCAGTGTCCTAAAATAATACTACACACACACACACACACACACACACACACGCAGAGTCAAAAGAAAATCCCACAAAAAATATTATATGTGATTGATTCTGTATTCAGGCTTTGTTTTCAATGGAAATCATTAAAGATAAACATCTTAGAGTTTATTAAGACTCTCAAATTACACAAATTGTCTTTCTAGGTATCTCAAGTTGATCAGATAATTATTAATTCTCCATTATATATGTCTACATAATACAAAACAGTTTATTTGGGAAGAAATAAAGTGGAACAGATGGTCTTCACTGGTGAGACTCAAAAAATAAATGACATTCATCTACTGAAATATTTATTAAGATCATGTTATAGGTACTAGTGCATTCTGTTTAGTTAAGAATATATTGAAGGATTATATTTAATGATTTCATACTTAATTGAGAATAATTTTTCAACATCTTCATAGTAATTGCGCCTAAATGTAATATGGCCCATTTATTTGCAAAGGGCTTAGGCATCTGCTAATAATATTGATAAAAGCCAGGTTTCCTCTTTAGTTAGATCAGATTGGGATTAACTGAAACTTCTTTGGCTGGATTCTTGGATGTATCATTCAGGGACCTTATTTCCTATGCTGCATTGAAGTGGATACTTGTTTGTCTACACAGCATCCATTCTATCCTTCCCTAACTGTGTGACAGTCATGCAGTTTGGGTGGGACTGACCTTCCTTACAAGGGTGATCCCTGAGAAGCATAATCCAATTAGCGCAACCTCACCCCCCTATGTAATACCAAACTAAACTATGGATAGTCAATAATCCTAATTTAAAACAACAAATGTATGCTATTCTCCTGACAACCACATTGGTTCAGGTTGGGTCAGAATGAAGCACAGGACTTTTGTATAAAAGTGTAGAGTACTCATGTAAATCCTATAACTGCTGTATCTATTTTGCTACAATAAGGAAAAACAGCCTGAGAACAATTACAGCACATGGAGGAGAGCAGAGTTGAAAGAACAATAGAAAAACTGAGCTAGGAGCCTCATAAAACTGCCAGAAGTCCTGCCCATAGACTTTTCCAACATTTTGCCAATATACTTTTTTCATTCTATAAAACTAAGGTGAACTTTCTGTTACTTGTGATCAAAAGCATCCAAACTGAAATACCTATAGCTTTTCCTTGATTTATATTTTATACTTTACACTAAAATTTTCCTGGCTTTTTTTGTTTGTTTGTTTGTTTTGAGGGCCATTTTACTATATTTATTTATTTTCTTTAACATTTTTATTGGGGTATAATTGCTTTACAATGGTGTGTTAGTTTCTGCTTTATAACAAAGTAAATCAGTTTTACATATACATATGTTCCCATATCTCTTCCTTCTTGTGTCTCCCTCCCTACCCCTTCCCTATCTCACCCCTCCAGGTGGTAACAAAGCACCGAGCTGATCTCCCTGTGCTATGCGGCTGCTTCCCACTAGCTATCAACCTTCCGTTTGGCACTGTATATATGTCCATGCCTCTCTCTCGCTTTGTCACATCTCACTCTTCCCTCTCCCCATATCCGCAAGTCCGTTCTTGCTAAAACTTCCAAAACTATGTTGAATAAGAGTGGTGAGAGTGGGCAACCTTGTCTTGTTCCTGATCTTAGTGGAAATGCTTTCAGTTTTTCACCATTGAGGATGATGTTTGCTGTGGGTTTGTCATATATGGCCTTTATTATGTTGAGGAAAGTTCCCTCTACGCCTACTTTCTGCAGGGTTTTTATCATAAATGGGTGTTGAGTTTTGTCAAAAGCTTTCTCTGCATCTATTGAGATGATCATATGGTTTTTCTCCTTCAATTTGTTAATATGGTTTATCACATTGACTGATTTGCGTATATTGAAGAATCCTTGCATTCCTGGAATAAACCCCACTTGATCATGGTGTATGATCCTTTTAATGTGCTGTTGGATTCTGTTTGCTAGTATTTTGTTGAGGATTTTTGCATCTATGTTCATCAGTGATATTGGCCTGTAGTTTTCTTATTTTGTGGCATCCTTGTCTCGTTTTGGTATCAAGGTGATGGTGGCCTCGTAGAAGGAATTTGGGAGTGTTCCTCCCTCTGCTATATTTTGGAAGAGTTTGAGAAGGATAGGTGTTAGCTCTTCCCTAAATGTTTGATAGAATTCGGCTGTGAAGCCCTCTGGTCCTGGGCTTTGGTTTCTTGGAAGATTGTTAATCACAGTTTCAATTTCAGTACTTGTGATTTGTCTGTTCATATGTTCTATTTCTCTCTGATTCAGTCTTGGCAGCTTGGGCATTTCCAGGAATTTGTCCATTTCTTCCAGGTTGTGCATTTTATTGGCATAGAGTTGCTTGTAGTAATCTCTCATGATCTTGTGTATTTCTGCAGTGTCAGTTGTTACTTCTCCTTTTTCATTTCTAATTTTATTGATTTGAGTCTACTCCCTTTTTTTCTTGATGAGTCTAGTTAATGGTTTATCTATTTTGTTTATCTTCTCAAAGAACAAGCTTTTAGTTTTATTGATCTTTTCTATTGTTTCCTTCATTTCTTTTTCATTAATTTCTGATCTAATTTTTATGATTTCTTTCCTTCTGCTTACTTTGTGGTTTTTTTGTTGTTCTTTCTCTAATTGCTTTAGGTGCAAAGTTAGCTTGTTTATTCGAGATGTTTCCTGTTTATTACGATGGGCTTGTATTGCTATAAACTTTCCTCTTAGAACTGTTTTTGCTGCATCCCATAGGTTTTGCATCATTGTGTCTCCATTGTCATTTGTTTCTAGGTATTTTTTTATTTCCTCTTTGATTTCTTCAGTGATCACTTCGTTATTAAGTAGTGTATTGTTTAGCCTCCATGAGTTTATATTTTTTACTGATATTTTCCTGTAATTGATATCTAGTCTCATGGCGTTGTGGTCGGAAAAGATACTTGATTCAATTTCAATTTTCTTAAATTTACCAAGGCTTGATTTGTGACTCAAGATATGATCTATCCTGGAGAATGTTCCATGTGCACTTGAGAAAAATGTGTATTCTGTTGTTTTTGGATGGAGTGTCCTATAAATATCAATTAAGTCCATCTTGTTTAATGTATCATTTAAAGCTTGTGTTTCCTTATTTATTTTCATTTTGGATGATCTGTCCATTGGTGATAGTGGGATGTTAAAGATCCCTACTGTGAATGTGTTACTGTCGATTTCCCCTTTTATGGCTGTTAGTATTTTCCTTATGCATTGAGGTCCTCCCATGTTGGGTGCATGAATATTTACAATTGTTATATCTTCTTCTTGGATCGATCCCTTGTTCTTTATGTAGTGTCCTTCTTTGTCTCTTTTAATAGTCTTTATCTTCAAGTCTATTTTGACTGATATGAGAATTGCTACTCCAGCTTTCTTTTGGTTTCAATTTGCATTATGGAATATCTTTTTCCATCCCCTTACTTTAGTCTGTATGTGTCTCTAGATCTGAAGTGGGTCTCTTGTAGACAACATATATAAGGGTCTTGTTTTTGTATGCATTCAGCCAATCTGTCTTTTTTTGGGAGCATTTAGTCCATTTACATTCAAGGTAATTATCGATATGCATGTTCTTATTCCCATTTTCTAAACTGTTTTGAGTTCAGTATTGTAGGTCTTTTCCTTCTTTTGTGTTTCTTGCCTAGA
>NW_020173731.1:13362025-13431755 GCF_003031525.2 Neophocaena asiaeorientalis asiaeorientalis | reverse complement strand
TTCCAGCAACATAACAGTTTTTAAAGACTAAGCCATTGAACTTGGAGTTACTGAACATGGGACTCAGTTCACTGTGATCCTTCTTAGAAAAATAAAGGATAACTTGAATTGGATTTGTGTGGCTTATTCAGGTAGTAACTAATCAGCTACATCTTGGTGAACTTAATTTGTCACAGTCGTTTGGTATTTTATTAACTCTCTTCCCCTTCTTCCCCTGACTCTCACAAGGATGGATCATGAGTATCTTAAAACATACTAAGTTGTCTTCCATCCCTGTTAATCTAACTACAAAAGCACACTTTCCTTATCCAATGTAACTTACTGTCTTTTAGAGTAGCTGTGGTTTTAATTCTCTACAAAATTAAAACCAGCAAAGAGAAACAGTTTCAAGGAGCCACCACATTGTAGAGCTTTAGAAATAAGACTTTAGAATTAAGGGAAAATATATCATTTTATAGGTAAAGCACCTGAGGCCTAAAGTAGGAAGGTAACCATCGAGGTCAGGGAAAGGGGTTGAAGATCGGGTTTCAAGCTGAGAAAGAGTATACAGGGACTCAGTCTGAGCAAGTCAAAAACTGAAATGAGGCCACGAATGTTCTGGGAAGGCTGGCATCTGGCCTCAAGTGTGGGATTCAGACAGGGAGTGGGCCCGCGGGGAACTGCACTTCTGCAGTAGGCAGAGAAGTCCACCTCCTCTCTGGAAAGTGCCACTGACATCAGGGAGTTGAGGGGAAAGAGCAATGAGTTCCAGTCCATCTGAGAAAGCAGGCCAGTCTGATTAACTCTGAATTTAGGCTTATTTCAGATACTTCTTGAGAAAGAACTTGGACAAGTTCTTTCTTGTGTGTGCTCTAAATCCAACAGTAGTTATTAGAGATATTGTTTTGCACTAGGTATTCCTCCCTTTTTTGTTCTTGGCCAACCAATTGAAAATTAGTTTTTATTTTCTGGTTGGTTTGCTAGATGTTTATGACTATAATAAATGTCTTAAATTTTGTCTCATATCTTAAAACACAATCTGAATTAGCAATGGGTATTGTGCTATACATAGGGGCTGTGATATAAATATAGTTTCTAACTTCAAAAACATATAGCCTAGAAGGGAACACAGACACATATGCAGCAATTATGGCAACTGCATTTGTTTACTAAGTGAAATAGTACTGAGATGGATAAAGTGCTAGCAAGCCTTGAACAGCCAAATCAGCTTCAAAAACAGATGCGCAGTTCTTTAAAAATCTTTTTAACATTTTTCCAGCTACATGTAGAATATAACTTAGCATAAAATCGGTATGGGTTTTATTTTAAGTAATTTAGCATTTTGACATCCTCATAATGAAATTAAATCCAGAAGGAGGTTTCCCTCCATGATCTCTTAAAATGGTCCTTGATCATCCACAATATTTCCCATCATCACAAAGGTGGTACCAAGGGCAGGGAACTCCAACATTATTAAAGTTTCATAAAGCAAAGTCAATTTTAAGAATATAATGTCCCCAAACTGATAAAGGTCTTGACAGATAATTTCAAGGGAAGCATAAATTATTTTCTGTTTGTCAGAGGGCAAAAATATTTATGTTGAGTTAATGAATGGTAGAGTTTTTGAGTGGAGAGTGTCCTTAAAATATTATGTAGATCTGTACTGTCAACAGATGCTAGCCACGTGGCATTATTTATATTTAAACAAATTTAAAAATAAGATTAAAAATTCAGTTCCTCAGTTGCATTTGCCAGATTTCAAAGATGTTTATTTGCTCCATGTAACTATTGAATACTGCTTTGCATAGTACAGCTATAGAATATTTTCATTATCACCAAAAATTCTATTGAGCAATACTAAAATTATATCCAGATATTCACAGAGAAGGCAACCAAGTCTCAAGGAAATAATATAACTTCCCCAAGGTCACACAGCTATGTGTTTAAAGAAAAACAAAATGACACAAAGGAAATAGTAACAGAGGCATTAAAGAAACCCAGTAAGTTTCTGGAGCAGTCAAAGTAGGGTTTAAAAGTGCATACTTAGCTTTTAGCAGGGTTGAAGCTCTTGATGGTTGGTAAGATCTACCTGCCTGAATTTGGACATTAGCATTTTATGCAATGAATTAAAAGCAAAAAATCATTTCAACGAATGGCTCCCAGCTCCATATTTTTAGCCACTGCCGTGCTTCCAGATTATGTTTATCACTTTCATATACAGGGCACCACTGTGAAATGTGATGGTTTATCTGACCCCAGAGAAATCAAGAAATCTTGTGGGGATTATGGCTATATTTGAAAAGGTTGATTTTTAAACGCATCATGCAGACTGACCCTGTTTTAAAAGGGATTCCTGCCATCAAATAATCAAAATATAAACTCTCTTCTCACCTTGCAAAAGTCAAAGATAGTCCCCGAATCTTTATTATTTCATTGAAATCCAAATATTATTTTTCCATTCTCTAACTTGTTTTCCTCACAGTGTGATCAACTATTGCCAAGGAAGGAAAGGTTAGATTTATCAATCAAAGTTTGCTAAAGGCCCCCTATGTAACTGAATCCTCAGAAGAAACAATCGTCATGTATTCTTTTTCTGTTGTTTCAGTATCTTCATAAAGAGTCATTTCAATATATTTGGTTCTGTAGCAGAGGTTCTGTGAAGTGCTTATCTTCCTCAGAGGTCCAGAAAGCCTGCGAGTCTGTGAGTAAAGATGGGTAAGGAGAGAGAGGGAAGGAGGCTAGAGAGAGGCTCAGTGCTGAAATAAAGACAGTGTTCTAAAGCCTCCTGAGGGTGAGGCTGGGGTGCACAAACACCCAAGACTAATCTAGACAGAAACTGAATAATCAAGGGGACGACCAGTGTGAAGTCATGTGGTCACCTCTCCCTCTAGAAATAAACATTGCCCTCAGGAAGTCTCCTCCCGCCCCAGAAGAGCATTAGGAAGGTCTGGAGAGGGGGATTATTGGCAGAAATGGAAAAAGCACATTGAAGGGATTCGCCTGGAGCAGAGAGACCTAGAAACCCAAGCCACTAGATGGAAGGCAGACTTTTCATGGAAGTCTCCAAGCCCACGTCAAGTTCTGGGACCACCAAGTACAAGTCAAAGAGTGCTCATTTAACCCCTTTGGGCCCCCACGGGAGTGGAGGAAGACTGGACAGAGAGGGAGAAGGGGCCATTGAAGGTACAGTATTTACTATGGGATTTAACTCCTCAAAGGCCTCCCAGTAGCTTCAGATCTGTGCAAGAATCCTTCATGTCTTGCTGGTTTGCAGTGAGTGGCTCACAGCTTCAAGGCCTCCTCTGCCAGATGGAGAACTATTGCAAACATCCTGCCTCTATTTTGTACTGTAGCGATGCAGTCAGGAAACCTGACCCCATTTTCAGGTTCTAAAGAGAAATTCTAAGTACCTGAAAGACTGAGGCACATGGTGGCTTTTATTTAAGATGTGGAGATAGAGAGCACATACCTGGACTTGGGCCTGCAGCAGCACCAAATTGCACTAAGAGTTCCCTTTATTTTCTCTCGCATCTCTGTTCCTCCTTTTCTCTCTGCTGGATTAGCCACGGGGACTCCAAGTTCTTCATTGTGTGGTCCTGGTACCAAGATTCTCCTGGGAATTATAAAGCTATTCACCTTCTACATCTAGCACTTCTTATATTTTCCCCAGCAACGTAAGTCATCCTTAAGAGGGGTCAGGGTGCTAGCTCTTAAATATATTTTAGTCATCCCTTTGTACATTAAATGCTCTTTCTTGGAGACTGCTCCTGACAAGGTGTTCACCGTGCTCTCAGCTGGCCTCCTGAAGTTCTGTCCTGCCTTCCCCACCAGGTACAATTCAGAAGCTGCCTACCTCAGGGTGATGGGTTATCTTCTAGTTGCTTTATTCCTTTCCCTTTTACATTTAGAGAATATAATTTGAATACATAAACTTCTCTGTGACCACAGCTTTATTTGCAACCCACAGGTTTTGTTATGGCATATTTTCATTATCATTCAATTAATAAAATTCTAATCCCCATTGCGACTTTATCTTTGACCTACATAATGATCAGAAGTATGTTTTTAATATCCAACTCTTTGGTAAAATATTGGTTATATATTTTTTAATTTCTTGCTTATTCAGAGTCTTGTTTTATAACCAGAATATAGTCAATTTTATAAATGTGCCATGTGCACCTAAAAATTTCTGCATAATATATATATTCCATCATTGTTGGTGCAGTGTTTTATGTAAATTTAGGCCAAAGTTTTTAATGATGGTATTCAGATCTTCTATAATCTGCTGATTTGTTGTTGTGATTCTATGTTACTGATCTAGGTAATTTAGATTTTTCTATTTCTACTTAGATTTTTGGAATTTCCCTTCATATATTGCATTGAAGTTTAGATTTATAATATATTCCTTGTAAAGTAACAGTGGGTTTTATTATCCTGCCTTATCGCCAGTGATACTTTTTGCTTTCAAATCTATGTTAACATTAAAAAATCTTCAATTTTACTTATTGTTATGACATAATTTTTGAATCCTTTCATTTTCAATCTGACTCTTATCTCTTGTAGGTGGCATAGAATTAGGTTTTTTGTTTGTTTCAATAATCCTTGTCCTTTAATTTGAATATTTACAGTTAATGTATTTTCTTATAGACCGTTTACTCCTTGTTTACTATTTGTCCCACCTTGTTATGTTCCTTTTGCTCTTCTTCCTGTGAGATTTCTTCAAATTCCATTTTCCCTTGTATTAGCTTGTTATTTTTACACAAGTAGCAGTTACACATGTACCATGACTTATTAGGTCTTTTACTGCTTCTCAAGCAATGCTGAGATCTTAAATTTCTTTTACTACTTTTTCCTCTTCCATTTGTTTTAATGCATTCTAATTTTTGATATATTTTATTATTACCATTCTGTGTGTTGTTAGATTTTATTTAGGTTTATCCACTTATTTATCCTTTCTGTTATACATAATTCTTTATAAAGTCCATATTTTCATCTGTGATAATCTTCCTTCTGCCTGCGGGTCTCCCTTTATAATTTAATTCATTCAGTTCTGATGAGAAAATATTTTCTAAATTTTGTTTGTCTGCAAATTTCCTTATTTCATCTTTCCTTCCAAACAACATTTTTTCTGCCTCTAGAATTCCCAATGGGCAGTTCTTTTCTTTAGCACTTAAAAATGTTATTCCATTATTTTCTAGTATCCAGTCAGTTCCGCTGAGAAGTAAGCTCTAATCTTAATACTATTGTTCCTTTGAAAGTAATCTCTCTCTTTCTCTTCGGGGCTGCTTTTATGATGTCATGTTTTTCTTTGCTATTCATGAATTGTACTGTGGTGATCTTAGGCGTGGTTTTCTTTGTATTTTCTTTGCATTTTTTTAGTGCTTATTGAATTTATGACTCCATATATTCTTTTTAGTTTTAGAGAACTCTCAGCTGTTAATATTTCTGAAAAATTGTTTTCATCCCAATCTCTCTCTCCTTTTTTCTTTGGATTCCAGTTTACACATATGATAAAAATGTTTACTGTGGCCCATATGTATCAAATGCGCTTTTGTGTACTTTTTATTCTCTTCGTTTCCCATGCTTTAGTTTTAATATTGTTCCTACTCTATCTTCCAGTCCACTTACCTTTCTTTACCTGTGTCCAATCCACTACCGGGTTTTAAATTTCATATAATTTTTAATTCTACCAGTTCAACTTCAATCAGTTTATGGTTTCTAGTTTTTTTTTTTTAGATTCCATATATCTGTGTTAGCATACGGTATTTGTTATTCTCTTTCTGACTTACTTCACTCTGTATGACAGTCTCTAGGTTCATCAACCTCACTGCAAATAACTCAATTTCTTTTTATGGCTGAGTAATATTCCATTGTATATATGTGCCACATCTTCTTTATCGTTCATCTGTCGATGGACACTTAGGTTGCTTCCATGTCCTGGCGATTGTAAATACTGCTGCAATGAACATGGTGGTACATGTCTCTTTTCGAATTATGGTTTTTTTAGGGTATATGCCCAGCAGTGGGATTGCTGGCTCGTACGGTGGTTCTATTTTTAGTTTTTTAGGGAACCTCCATACTGTACTCCATAGTGGCTGTATCAGTGTACATTCCCACCAACAGTGCAAGAGGGTTCCCTTTTCTCCACACCCTCTCCAGCATTTATTGTTTGTAGATTTTTTATGATGGCCATTCTGACTGGTCACACAAAGAACTTTGGCATGGTGTTCATCATCTAGCTAATCCTAACATGCAGACATTTATGAGAGTAAAGTCAGCTCTTTGCCAGAGTGGGTTGCTTATTTGGGCAACTGGGTTAAATTAAGAAGGGCAAATGTAGGCTGCCAGAGTAAATAAGGAGAGGAAAAACAAAAAGAACAAGACATATCATTCATCAGTGATTTTCCCCCCAATATTCTTAGCCTCCACCTATCTCCATCTTACTGGTAACACAGGAACTAGACTGAACAATCAGGTAAAAGGTCTCTACAGAAACTGAGGTAATATAGAAAATAAAATAATAAAACATAAAATTGTAAATTTTCCTCCTAGGGATAAATGAGATGATACTTCAATAATAACATAAGATCAGGTGAAGTCTAAAGAAATTTTAGAAAACCTGGATAAAGTAAGAAAACATCTGTTCACAAGCATCTGAATGCTAGAGAGACACCAAGACATGTGGGCCAAGTTCTGGAGAGAAGGGAAATACAGACGCAAGCTTGACATTTGGTGCAGCTTTTCTCCTTGGGGCATTTGCTGATTCAGATCTTACAGCCTAGGAGCTGAAAAGCCAAGGAGTTCAACCTCCTTGTGGCTTCTAAGCACAGAAGCCAAAGGGCAACAGCTCAAGCTAAAGGCAACAACTAATGGAATGACAAGCTACACGTATCCTTAGTCTCACAGGCCTGCGGGAACCATTACATTTAAAGCCTAACAAATACAAGGGTAGTTGGGAATAGGGAGAATCCAAACGTTCACATGGTAATCCCAAAGGGCAACACCCGTGGAGGAAGGACAAGACAGAAATAGAACACCCTTCACACAGAGTGAAAAACGGCTTTGAATGAGCTCAAACTGAGAATGGACTAAGGTTACCAGTCCCTATAGTAACTGTCTGCCATGGGCAAAAGGAAATCTTTTCAAGAGAACGATAACAACATCCAGAATGTGGAGGTATCTTTATAGTTTCCTAAAATAAGCCCAATTTTAATATAAAAAATAATTGGACATACCAGGAAAAAGACTAAATGATCAAAAGCTCAAAAAAAAAAAAGTAAAAAGAATATAAGTAGACACAGGAGGACAACAGTTACTAGGCATTGGTTAAAAAACAAACCAAAACAACTATGATTAAACAAAGAAAATAGACACATGGCAAATAAGCATATGGAAAGATGCTACACATTCCATGTCATCAGGGAATTTTAAATTAGAACAATAATGAGATACCACTACACACCTATTCAAATGGCTAAAATCCAAATACTGAAATACCAAAATAAAATAATTGGACATACCAGGAAAAAGACTAAATGATCAAAAGCTCAAAAAAAAAAAAGTAAAAAGAATATAAGTAGACACAGGAGGACAACAGTTACTAGGCATTGGTTAAAAAACAAAACAAAACAACTATGATTAAACAAAGAAAATAGACACATGGCAAATAAGCATATGGAAAGATGCTACACATTCCATGTCATCAGGGAATTTTAAATTAGAACAATAATGAGATACCACTACACACCTATTCAAATGGCTAAAATCCAAATACTGAAATACCAAAATTGTTGACGATGCAGAACAACTGGGATTCTCATTTGTTGCTAGGAGGATACTTGGCAGTTTCTTACAAAACTAAACATACTTTTACCATACAGTGATCTAGCAATCACGCTCTTTCGTATTTACCCATAGGAACTGAAAAGTTACGTCCTCATAAAAACCTGCACATGCACATACACCCTCACAAAAAGAGGAAAAGGGGAAAAAATCATAAATCTTGCTCTCGAAGCCCACCTCCTCAATTTGGGATGATTCGTTGTCTATTCGTGTATTCCACAGATACAGAGTACATCAAGTTGATCGTGGAGCTTTACTCCGCTGTTTCTGAGGCTGCTGGGAGAGATTTCCCTTTCTCTTTGTTCTCACAGCTCACAGGAGCTCAGCTTTGTATTTGGCCCTGCCTCTGCGTGTAGGTCGCTGGAGGGCGTCTGTTTTTTGCTCAGACAGGACGGGGTTAAAGGAGCCGCTGATTCGGGGGCTCTGGCTCACTCAGGCCGGGGGGGAGGGAGGGGCGCGGAGTGCGGGGTGAGCCAGCGTCATTCAGTAGGTGTTCTGTAGGAGTTGCTCCACATGTAGATGTATTTCTGGTGTATCTGTGGGGAGGAAGGTGATCCCCACGTCTTACTCTTCCGCCATCTTCCCCCCATATATATCTGATTTCCAGCAGATCTTTACCCTGCCAGTTAGTAATTCAGGACTAATTAGGTGATTGCTTTTATTTATGGCAGCAGTTGGGGGGGTGATGAAATGGCTTTGCCCCTATTCTTGTTGGAAAAATAAATTACACCCACTGTCACTTGAGATGTTATTTTTGCCCCCAATCAAGCAAATTAGCGTGGTTCATTTTCCCAGCATTCACTCCTGAACAGACGGCAGTGCCCGGGAACGTGGCTTAGGGCTGTGTGGTCAGTGCAATTGTTTGGGGCTGTTTGTGCCGACAATGAGAGGAGACGCTTGTCTCCCAAAAGAAGAGTGGCCCTTGTCTTGCTTAGGCCAACGAGCTGCCCAGAGCGCTGCCCGCCTGGCTTCTGAGGAAGATGTACTCCGCCATCTAGTGGAGATGAGGGCTCACTGCACTGTGCTCGTTCTGCTTTTCCTTCTGGCCGGTAAGGACAAGCAATAATGTTTCTTGTAAGTTCCTAAAAATAGGGAGGTCTCATTATGTCACCAGGAGTGAAATGTTTGCCTCAATGTCTGTAATGAAAGTGCAACCCCATGCTTGCACAACGTCTGTCTTGTCAGTAGCCCTCTTTCATCCCGATGTTTAGGTCCAAGACAGGATCGTCATTGTCTGAGCAATGGGTAACTCTCCGAAGCTGGGTAGTTCTCCCCTGTCCCAAGTAGTGTGGGAGGAGACAGTCAGCACCTTCAGAGGCGCCTTCATCTCTGCAGCCTCGCCATCACTCCTCATCTCGCCCACAGCAAGCCCGATTCCAAAGTGCACAGGGTAGAGGCGTTTGAAAGTTGGCCTGTTCAACCAGGGGCATTGCCACTTCCCAGCGGGAGCCACAAACACACCCACATCCTAAGACTCTTTTCAGTCTTGGCGTTGAGGGGGTTCCTACTGTGTCCGCTGTCTACCCACAAGTCAGTGTCTTTTTCCTTTCCGCTCATTCTACCTACATGAAGAGCACGTTGATCTCCCCAGTTTTAACACAGGAACCATGATTTTCTTGGGTTTTGTGTACTGGGGAGCGGGGGGAGAGATTGGGAGAGAGAGCAAGTACATCCCAATATGGAAGGGCTTGGGGCCGTGGTTCTCAACCAGGGGCAATTTTGCACCCAGGAGACATTTGAAAGTGTCTTGGGACACTTTGGATGGTCACAGCTTACGCGAGGCTAAAAGTCCTTCCGTCACAGGACAGGCCCACAGCAAAGAAGCATCCAACCCCACCCAGCAGTCTTGCTGAGGCTGAGAAAGCCTGGTTTAGGCTCTCAGATATTGCCCTCCAGCAAGCCGGTGAGAGCACTGATTGTCCTCAAATGGCCCACACTGCAGAGGCTGTGGATAGATAATTCATCCTCTCCCAAGTCAGCACTGACCGCCGTTTTTCTTCTTTTAGACTCTTCCGTTTTAAACATAATTTAGCTGTCTCTTTTTGTTCCCTCTGCTCTGCTGGGAAGAGAAACGATTGGAAAGGGGGAGGGGAAGGTGACAGAAAAGGAGGATTAGAGGCCTGACCTGTTTCTCCTGGAGAAGCTGGGCACATTCCTCTCTCACACGTGCTTTGTGATCCAGCAGGGTACAATTAAAAGCACAATAATTTGCTTGTTATTCAAGTCAGGCATTAGTCTGGGTAATGGCGTGCTTGGTGTAGAGATGGATTTCCTTGTTCGGAGCTAAGCACAGGACTAGCTGAATTCTCCATGGAGAAATCTTGATTTGTTCAAGTCTTTCATGTTTTCTACAGAGAATGGATTATGTCTTCCTAAAGAGGGGCCTTGCTTAAAAAGCTACAAAGTATAAGAAAAGGATTTAGGGCAGAGGGGCCTGTGGTTACCTAGCTGAGGGGTACAAGGAATTTCAGAGCCAAGGATTATTTACATCCATAAAGTTCAAAAAATAATTGGTTTAGGGACTTACCTGGTGGTGCAGTGGTTAAGAATCCACCTGCCAGTGCAGGGGACACAGGTTCAAGCCCTGGTCCGGGAAGATCCCACATGCCGCGGAGCAACTAAGCCCGTGTGCCACAACTACTGAGCCTGTGCTCTAGAGCCCGTGAGCCACAACTACTGAGCCCGAGTGCCACAACTACTGAAGCCCATGCGCCTAAAGCCCGTGCTCTGCAACAAGAGAAGCCACCCAATGAGAAGCCCACGAACCGCGACGAAGAGTAGCCCCCGCTCACCGCAACTAGAGAAAGCCCGTGCGCAGCAACAAAGACCTAAGGGAGCCAAAAATAAAAATAAATAAAATTTTTAAAATTTATTAAAAAAAATTGGTTCAGCACTACGGCATTAGTGCTGGCAAGTACGCTATAAAGACAATTAAGCATGAGCTAATATTCATTTTACTTTGGCTAATTACTGCATGGATCCAGGAGAGGGAGAGGAAAGAAAACATGACCCCTCCCTAGCAATCAGGGAGGACGTTGGTTTTGGTTTCTTTGCCTTATAGGCACGCTTATTAGTTGGGGTGCCCAGAATCCAGCCATCACAAGGGCCTTATTAGTTAAAACACAGGAAAATTGTTCTCTCAAGGCAGAACAGTGAATGCTCTGCTGTCCCAGTGACCAAGCAGAAGCCACTATTAGTTTTAACTCCATCGATTATTGTTAGCCAGAGAGGACATGACATACACAGTCCTGACTTCACCCATGTGCCTGCTGAGCCTGGGTCAGGGGCTCTCAACCCAGAGCAACTCTGCACCCCTTCCCCCAGCTCCCCGCCCCCGGGACAATTGACAATTTCCGGAGGCATTTCTGCTGTCACACCTGGGGAAGGACTGCTGGCGTCCCCTGGGCGGAGGCCAGGGATACTGTAGGAGTACCCCACAATGCCCAGGACAGCCCAGAGCAAAGAATTATCGGACACAAAATGTCACCAGTGGCAAAAGTAAGAGGTCCTGGTGTAGACAGGCAATTTCCTCTCCTTGAGTAGGTGAAGGTCTTCAGAATCTCCGCTTCCTCAAATACATAATGGACAAGTCATCAGATGACCATATTTCATGCTAACTAACACGCTTTTCTTCCCCCTTTTCTACACTGGGTATTCATTCACTTCAGGAAATCGAGTGACGCTAAGAAAAACTTGCCCTGGAAGGATGGTCCGTGGGGGCGAACCGAGACCCAAGTCGGTGCCCGCCCTCTCCTTCCCCCGATTCACACACACGCACCCAAGAGAGAAGACAGCGAGCTTCTCTGCAATCCCCTGGTTCGGAGTTTTCAGAAGTTTTATTCCCTTTTCTGAGATTACCCACTCCTCCCTGCATGAAGCATGGTCAGCGAAGTCATTTGTCCTGCAGCTTTACAGGAGTTAAGTGCCCGTGGCAGTGAGATATCCATTTCCTCCCTGGAGAATGAGGACTCCCCCTGAGGGAGGTTAATGCTCAGGACAGGAGCATCCGTGGAGCTGCTTACAGCCAAGGGGCTGTGACTCAGGACTGTCCCAGGCAGGCCATCAACTCTCTGGGAGAGCCTCAAGGATGCACTTAGCCTCAGTTTACAGGAGGTGAGGAGGGCAGAGTGCTGCAGACGGGGAGTAGGGTGGCCACACCCAGACTAGACCCTAGCTGGCACCCTGCAAGAGACAGAAAACCTCTCCCCTCAGGTCCCACCAGCCCTGCTCTCCCCTTCTGTGCACCCTCTCCAAATGCCTTTTTCTGCTTTGCCCCCTCCCATTCAATCTGTTCTAGGTACAGTGGTCACGGTGATCCTGGTAAGTCCCAAGTCACATCGTGTCACTCGGAGCTCAAAACCCTTCAGAGGCTCCCATCTGGATTCGAATAAAAGCAGTCTTCTTCCTCTCTCCCCTCCCCATCCCTATCTCTCTCTGTCTCTCTGTCTCTGTCTCTCTCTCTCTCTCTCTCTCACACACACACACACACACACACACACACACACACACACCGTCCCTCCCCTTGCCTCAAGCCCTTCCAGACGCACTGGCACGCTGTCCCTGGCTGTTCCTAGCAGCTCCCTCCCCATAGCCTCCTGCATTTACTATTCTCTCTGCCTAGAATGTTGTTTCTCTCCGTATCTACAGGGGCTGCTCTCTCCGGTCTGTCCACATGTCCCCTTCTAATTAGGGTAGCCCCCTTTCCCTTTGATGCTTTATTGTTCCCGTAACCTGCATCATCTGGTAACACACTAAAAACTTCCATGCTTTTATCTGGGGGTCCTTCCCTACCCCACCTCTCACTCCCAGATTGCAAGGATCTTTGTATAATTTTTTCACAGCTGTCTATCTCGAGGACCAAGTACAGTGCCTGGCTCCAGCAAGCACTCAGATATTCATTGAAGAAATTAGGAAATGGGCCAGGCTACTTAGCTTCAGAAGCTCTTTCATGGAAGTTCCCATCCCCTCTGTAACAGTTCTCAGCTAGTTGACTGAAGACTAGCACCCTGACAATGAGGCAGCACTAAACCGTGAACGACAAAAATATTTACTGTGTCTCCGAGGGACACTTGTGTTTGGGTATTTTTTTTAAAAAATAATTTTTAAATTTATTTATTTATTTTTGGCTGCGTTGGGTCTTCGGTGCTGCGCGCGGGCTTTCTCTAGTTGCGGCGAGCGGGGGCTACTCCTCGTTGCGGTGCGCGGGCTTCTCACTGTGGTGGCTTCTCTTGTTGTGGAGCACGGGCTCTAGGTGCATGCACTTCAGTAGTTGTGGCACACGGGCTTCAGTAGCTGTGGCTCGCAGGCTCTAGAGTGCAGGCTCAGTAGTTGTGATGCACGGGCTTAGTTGTTCCGCGACATGTGGGATCTTCTCGGACCAGGGCTCGAACCCGTGTCCCCTGCATTGGCAGGCGGATTCTTAACCACTGCGCCACCAGGGAAGTCCATGTTTGGTTTTTATTTGTAGTGAAATGCACATAAAATTGTATCATCGTATCACTTATGAGTGTAGAGTTTAGAAACGTTCAGGAGATTCACGTTGGGCGGCAGCCAATCTCCAGAACTCTTTTCTTCTGGAAAAACTGGAACTCTCTGCCCTCCAGCAACCCCTACCCCCAGACCCTGGCGCCCACCATTCGACTTTCTGTCTGTACGAACTTGACCACTCTAGGTGCCTCATACAAGTGGAATCGACAGCATTTGTCTTTCTGTGACTGGTAGGTTAGCATCATGTCCTCAAGATTCATCCATGTTGTAGCCTGTGTCAGAACTTCCTCTTTAAGGCTGAATAATATTCTGTTGTGTATACACCCCGTTTTGCTTACCTATTCATCTGTCAGTGGGCAGTTGGGTTGCTTCCACAGTTTAGCTATTGTGAACAATGCTGCTATGAACATAGGTATACAAAGTATCTTGGAAAACCTGCTTTCAGTTATGTTGGGTGTATACCTAGAAGTGGAACTGGATCATATGGTAATCCTACTTTTAAGTTTGAGGAACCACCATGATATTTTGCACAATGGCTGTACCATTTTACATTCTCACCAGTAGTGCACAGGGTTCCAATTTCCTACATCCTCATCAACCCTTGTTATTTTTTGTTTTCACAGTAGCCACCCTAATGTGTGTAAGGTGGTATCTCACTGTAGTCTTGACTTGTATTCTCCTAATAATCGCTGATGCTGAGCATCTTTTGAGGTGTTTATGGGCCATTTATGTATCTTCTTAGCAGAAATGTCTAATCAAGTCCTTTGCCCATTTTTTAGCCAGGTTGTTTGCTTTGTGGTTGAGTTTTAGGAGTTCTCTGTACACTCTAGATATTAATCCCTTATCAGATATATGATTTCCAAACATCTCCTCTCATTCTGTGATTGCCCTTTTCCTCTGTTGATAGGGTCTTGATGCACAGATTTTCATGACGTCCAATTTCAAAAATTTTCATGAAGTCCAATTTCTCTATTTTCCTTTTGTTGCCTGTGCCTTCGGTGTCATATTCAAGAAATCATTGCCAAAATCTAATGCCATTAAACTTTGGGGCACTTGTGCTTTTTCAAAGGACCTTTTAATGACAAGTTCCCCAGTTTGGGGAGTTCAGAACCCTGAAACCTAACTATAAGTGTTCCCAATGCAGAAAATACATAAGAGCCAGAGTGCTTAATCAACATTTTTGTTGGCAAGCGAGGGTCCAAGGAGCCTGTGGAAGCACACCAGAAGTAACATGGAGGACTTTTAGGAATGCTCTCTGCCACCTTTGTTTCTTCCCTCTTTCTCCATATATCCCTCCCATTTTTCCTTCTTTCCTTCCTTTCAGATAACATGTCTGGGGCAGAATATGGTGAGGAAAATGCTTTTACCTCACTCCTCTATAAAAACACTGACCGCCCCATGAGCCTTGGAGAAACAATCTGCCTAATTTGGAGAGAAAAACTCCATTCAAACCCTGCTGGGATTCAAGTTCAAATCTGTGTGACCACAAAACCCACGTTCATGGACCCACGTGCCTCTATTGCTTTTTTAAGCTATAGGAATGCTGGATGAGGAATGTTGTCTGTTATTAACTAGAAAAACATGATCCCCCTTTGAGCCTTCATGCCATTACCTATAAGATGAAAATGGACAAGCACAGCACGTTTCCAGTGTTACTTTTGAAAATTTCAGTGTGATCTTACATGAAAATAACATGAAGACACAGAAGCAAACCTGCCTTATTCCCCCTTATGCCTTGACTTCTTGGCCTGCAGAGAGGTCTCCAAGACCCTCCTTGGAAGATCCAGGTTTCCACCCAGCACTGAGCTAGATGACCACGGGCTCCCATCCAGCCCAGTGAGTCTTTGCATGACTGTTTTGGGTTTCTTTTTCCTAGACTCCCATTTCTTAGAAGTTTAAGAGGAGAGCCAATCACAGACCTCCATTTCACCCGAGAGCTGGCATGCCATGAGGTCACCAATATTTGTTTTATGTACTGCTAAGAGATTAAGTGGCAGTATAATTTCAGAGAAAAGTTAGGTTCCCTGGAAATCAGGAACCCCAGCATCCTGCCCTTAAACACTCGAATGACCTTGAGCAATGAAAGGTCTCCAGACCTTCATTTGAGAAGACAAATTGGACAACATCACTGTTTCCTGAAGTGTGGTGTGGACACCGCTGTGGAAAGTAAGCAATAGGTAGAAAAAAGTTAGGTGCTTTTATCTTATGTATATATCTATAAATACTTAAATAGCCTCTTAGCTCTACAGTATCTTAGCTATTATTGCTACAGCAAGGCTGAAGTCGGTGACACATACACAAGCAAGACCCAATGCTAGTACATGCGGTGAAGGTATCTCACCTTCAGGAATTGTCCTTTCCACCCAAACTGTCCAGATAGATTGACACCGATGAAATGGATCGCTAGTGTGGATCCTCATATACCAAATTCCCATGAGCTTTGCTGAGAGGACCTCAGCAGTGCATCAAAGCATCCCTTTGATGCAATGTGAAGAAGGTTTAAAAAAGTTATTCATGTGGTTAGTAACTGACTGCAGTTTGGGCAATCCCACGCTTGATTTCTTGGTTTCTTCCACGTCTAGCTGTCTTTGACGTGTGACGTGCTTAGAAGAAAGTCAGTGTGCTCTCTTCAGGTCAGTCTTAATCTATAACCTGTGTTATACATGTGCCTCATTAAGGACAAATTTCTAGTTCCAGATGGGGAATTTGGAGCAGGCTCTTTTTTCTCTAAATGAATGGGCCTCTACTCCAAGAACAAGACTTCACATACATGGGTATAAACACATACATACACCAAAGTCAAGTCACTTTCTATCCCTCTATTCTCAGTTTAGGCCCTGAAGGTATTGTTTACAGCCCGACACTTGACCTGCAGGGAAGAATCTCATCCACCTGAGGTCTTAGGCACAGTGCCTCCAATCCCCTCCTCTCTTTCTGTTAAATTTCTGCAAAGGCAGGGAGTACCAGAGTGATGCAGAGGTTGGCTGGAAGGTTGAGAAGAGGCCCCAGAGATGTAAGGCTTAGTAAGATGACCCTAAGAACAGATGGGGTTTGGGCAGTCGGCATGGAAGCTAGAGAAAATTCCAACTGGGCAAGGAAGGAGTGGACACTATAAATGGGGGACAGGGAAAAGACTGGAACACAGGGTTTGGACTGGGAAGCAAAGAGGATGCTATAAGGCAGGTTCGAGGGGGTGGGTTAGAGAGAGCATGATGGCCCGCTAAATGTTTTAGGCTCCGCTCTGTGCCACTCACGTGCTACAAAAGGATTTATTTCAGTGTGAGGTAAGATGTAAGTGCTACTTTAAGAATTTAACAGAACCAAAATGACCTGGGGACCAGGATGCTAGTCTGCTGTTCTAGGTACTGTTCTCCTGGGGAAAAAAACCAACATAAAATGGTGCATTAGTCTGCTTGGGCTGCCATAGTAAAATACTAGAGACTGGAGGCTTAAACAACAGAAATTTACTGTCTCGCAGTTCTGGAATTCTGCAGTCTAAAATCAGGGTGCCAGCAGAGTTGCTTTCTTCTGAGGCCTCTCTTCCTGGCTTGCAGACAGCTGCCTTCTCACTGAGTCCTCACATAGTCTTACCTGTGTGTGTGCACGGACAGAGAGAGGCCGCTGATGTCTCTATCTTCTTATAAGGACACTAGTCCAATCTGATTAGGGCCTCACCATTATGACCTTATTTAACCTTAATTACCTCCTTAAAGACCCTATTTCCTAATACAGTCACATTAGAGGTGAGGGCTTTAACACAGGAATTGGCGGGGGCGGGGGGATACAGTTCAGTTCCCAATAAAAGGTGTGAACTTGGACCAAAGCACATGATCACAAAGGAAATGCAAGGACAGGACAAGAGGGACTTTGGAAGGATGAAGAGAAGATATTTGTGAAGGGTAGACAGGACTCAAAGACAGCACTAATGTTACCAACCCAAGCACACGGGGGCTGGAGATGCCTTCCGGAAGAGCCCCTCGCAGGGCTTTATATGCCATTACCCTCCTCCCCGTCACTCTCTCCTGCAGGGTGACTCATGCATTTTCCAATGTAAGAGCAGCCTGTCTTGTATCAAACGAGAATCGTTAGGACCAAGTATAAAGAGTTTTTAGGATGGTACAATAGACTATAACTAAGGAAAATGGGATGGTATTAAATGAAGGGGATTTAGACCTCAGCAAAAAAAAAAAAATAAAGACCATAATATTGAGCTCTGTCAGACAGGATAATATTCAGTTTACCAAAGGAAGAGCTGACACATTCATTCAGCGATCCAAAGCCAGTTTCAGAATTGCACTCAGGTGCGTTCGGCAAACCACTGTCAGAAGCTGTGAAGTCTCTTCCTTTTTTCATCTAACTCCCAAGGTACCTGAGATCCAATGTCACCGTCCAGACCATCGTAACGTCCCATCTGACTAGCAGTCGTGCTAGCCCTTAATCATTTCCATTAAATGTTTGTGCCATCAGAAACCTGAAGATCGTTCACAAGCTGGCTTTGATTGCATTCCCCAGAAGTAGACCCTAAGATGAGGGTTCGTGCACGTGTTCCCAGGGAGACTGGCAAGGGGAGGGGGGAGCAGAACAGAGACGAGATGAAGCCAGGCAAAGATATACACCCAGCAGGTCCTGCAGAGGGTAGTTTCACCACTCTGAAGTGCAAGTGGTGCCTCAGAGCTGAAGCCAAGGAGCTGGGCTTTCCTACCCCTTCATCTACCCATCACTGGCTAAGGGCTACACCAGAGTGATTTCCAGGCACCACGGTCAACCTTCAGGCACTTCCGTTTCTCCAGGTGTTCGGACAAACTCCAGTAGCCCAAGCGCAGTTTTCCCAAAAAGAGTCCCAGGTACCTACTGTGGCAGTGAAAGCACATCACAGCCAGTGGGAACATAAAAACTATAAAAAGGAATTCAAAGGAATCTGGCCAAACACACACCCCCTAATTGCACAATTCTACTAAAATATAGGCAAAGGAAAAAGTCATGGATGGGCACAAAGATTTAACTGGGTATGTTTGTTGCAGTGCTGTTTTAAACGGATGTGTCAACTAGGATGCTTTTGGTTTCAAGTAACAGGAACCTCAGCTCAAACTGGGCTCAGTAATACAGGGAGTCTGCCGGTTCACCCACTGAAAGGTTCAGTAGTAGTTCGAGTTTCCACCGTGGTTCTACCTGGGCTTCTCTGCCAGTTCTCCCAGCTCTGCCTTCCTCCATGTGCAGACTTTGTTCTTAACTTGGCTTCCACGTGCCTTTTTTTTTTTTTAAGGGCTGCAGCTGTTAGAGGAGAGGAATTTTTTCCCCTTTTCCTAGCCACAGAACACATAGAACATAGTACTGAGCTTCATTCCAGCGGAATTAACTGCGGTTCCGTGCTTGCTCCCGAACCAGTCCCTGTGGCAAAAGGGCATGGGGCCACCTTGGGTTAGTTTACACCAAGCAGGGCTGATTTGGGGCGGGGAGGGAGAAGGGAAATCCTACCCTGACCACGCAGCTGACAGGCAGCGGACAAGGGGAAGTTCTAAATAGCCACTAGAGCCAGGCAAACTGAAGATAACCTAAAATAACTGTAAACTGGACACTGGTTTTACCATTTATCTTCATTCGGTGGAATATCACACATCCATTTAAAACACGTAACAAAACAAAAAGATGTTGAAAATATACTTTATATAGAAAGAGTAGATTATAAAACTCTTGGAAAGACATACACCCATTCATTAACAGCCATTATCTCTTTGTGGTGGCATTCTGTTTGGTTTTAAGATTTTCATGTTGAAGTTTTACTTACCCATATTCATATTTTCCAAAATTTTATAATAAAATATTTTTCTTTGTAACAAGAAAAATATCCATTCCACTACTTTGATGCTTTTTAAGGGGCTGCATTTTTCTTATCTGCTTTTCCCATTAAACTTCCAAAGTAGTGTAGCATTTATTCTTTTTTTAATAAAAGAAATAGGTCCAACAAAATTACGTGACATGCCCAAGTTCTCACAGCAAGTTATTATAGGAGTTGATGTTAAAAATCAAGGAATCTCAGTTTCTGTGGCAATTCTGTTCCAGTTCTCCATGTTCAGTGATTCCTTTTCCTGAGCTGATAAGGAATAATCAAACTCTTGACACCTTTACTCCAAACAAAATCAGCGCTGACAAAGGGACTTCTCCACTTGGCACCAAAAAGGTTCAACATTTCAAAGAAATGCCAGTTCCTTTCTTGTCACCCCAAAAGCAGTCTAGTGGACCCAGCCCTGATGAACAGGATTATTAGTGACACACAGTGAATGAGATTCTCCAGCCAGCCCCCATTAGTGGCGCATGGCTAACTGCTGACTGCTGGGGCCAGTCCTGTTGGAATGGGAAACCTGACTCTACGTCCATGGCTTATTTTGTACTTTGTTAACTGTCAGTGCTGGTGTGACAGAGGATTGATCCAACCATCGGGGCACAGGGACTTCTCCCAGTTCACAGGCCCAAAGGTGCACTGGGATGTCTTTCCAACCTCTCCATCAATAGCAGTGCCAAGCCCTCCCTTGGGAAAATAACGCCAAGGGAAAGATCAAAATACCAGATCCATGTCCTTAGTGAATGACACCACGTGGGATTTAGATAAATAATCGTCACACCCACACCCTCATTACCAGCACCAAATCTGTCAGAACCACTACAAATCATCTCATTTTACCGTTCATGTATTTTTTTTTCTCTCAATCACTGCGCCACCAGGGAAGCCCCTTCATGTATTTTCTATGAAATATCAGCCTTATTCTAAATTTGGGCCATTATTTTAGACTACCCAGGCCACCCAGAACCCTCAATTCTGAGGACAAATGAAAAACATAAGGTCTCTTTAAGCCCTAATGTAAAACTTCAAACTTCTGTGGCTCCAACATCAGCCAACTTCCCGGAGGACATTTGCCTGGTATACGGCTGCACTGTGTACTGTGACATTTTCTTTATCTATAGCAACATCGGGTGCAGGGTTCATCCCCCTTCTGGGCACATGGGAAGATTACATCTTTGCTTCTTTTAACTTTGGGTCCCATGACTAGTTCTGGCCAATTGGTTCTAAGGGGCAGTGATATGTGTCATTTCTGGGCCAAAGCATTTGACAGACAGTGAGACCCTCCACTCGCCTCCACCTACATCATCGATCACGGAAGTATGTGTTGAGATGGAGGGACCACGAGGTCAAAGCAGCCGTTACCATTGAGCCAACCCTTGGAAGAGTCTCCCAGACCCACAGCCAATATCAGGTGAATGAAAAATAAACGTGTGTGTTTTAGAGATACTTAAATCCTGTGTTGATTGTTACAATAACACAACTAGACTACCTTGGCTAATACTTCGGTACGCGGGCCTCTCACTGTTGTGGCCTCTCCCATTGTGGAGCACAGGCTCCAGACGCGCAGGCTCAGCGACCATGGCTCAAGGGCCCAGCTGCTCCGCAGCATGTGGGAGCTTCCCGGACCAGGGCACAAACCCGTGTCCCCTGCATCGGCAGGCAGACTCTCAACCACTGCGCCACCAGGGAAGCCCAAGTTTCACCTATTTTAAATGCTGAAAACAATTGCCTGTTTTCCTATCAGGTGGAACACTGAGCCATTTTTCCTCACAAAATACTTTACTTCCAATGACTACTCAGATGCCAGTCTTCATATAAACCCAACAAAAATTTTAGGAGAATAAATTCTATTGACCATTCATTTGTTTAGAATATAACCAGACTTGGCATTCCATTGGACAGTAAATCAAAGAACCCAAAGCAATAACACTGAACCAGAGTCATTGCGGTGTGCCTTAGATGCAGACACATATATTGCCACTTTTAAGAAAATTTTCAAGATGTGATTATAGACATCTCCAGATGTTAGAAAAAAATGTAAATTCAAAATTTCAAGCAATAAGCATGAAAGATTATTCTTCAGTAAATTAAAATTCAGTTTCTAGCAATGTTGGAAAACATCTACATATTTATGCATATAACATTTTATTATGCTTTAAGGAAAGCCAATTGGAAGAATCAATATAAATGTATCATGTCTTAATATTCCCAAAGTTTAACTCCACCTAAATACTGACAATGAAAATATCAATTTTAATTTAACCCGTAACTATAGATTTACTTTAGAATCTATGGAACTGTTTTAATTTCTTAACTTGTCTGAATCCACTTGCCCTCCACTCCTGCATTTAGTTCCTGTTTCATTTTCCATCCTTTTCTGCCCTGTAGTCTTCATGTTTTTTCAGTTAGACCCTGGACTAAATATCAGCAGAGGACAGAGTCACCCCCCGCACCTCAACTAGAAGAGAGGAGGTACCATTTACATTCTTTATTGAGATGTGCCTATAAACTCATAAAAAATATCCAAGGAATAAACAAAAACTGAAAGTAGGTTGTCACCCGATGAGACCTTCTCCTAAGATCGTGTCCACTGAGCACAAGGACTCTAAAATGATTCCAACCTTCACGTTTCACATATTGTTGCCTTTTTAAAGCAATTTAAAGCCCCCACCAAAAGATGTTTTAGAATGGGAGGAAATCCGGTTGGAGGGGATACAGGAAAGAACAACTAACTACCCATCTCCCCGCTGTCCCACCTCTCCCCCGCACACAATTGCCACTCCAGTTTGACTTCTCAGGGATTCCCAGCACAGCACGCCAGCACTTATTCTCACCCTTTGGTAAATGCCCTTCCCAGATTCTTTTTCCTACCAGAACCTGCATATCCATCCTTCAGAGCCCAGTTCAAGTGCCACTTCCACCATGAAGCCCCCATGAAAGTTCAACCCACTGCAATCTTTTCTAAATTTCTATTGTTCCAATCTTCTTTTATCACACACTCAGGATGGGGTTGTTTTGGTCAACGTTTCCATGTGATTAGTCTTCTTCCCCCACCCAGACAGTAGCCTTCACACATTTTTATTTTCCAGAGTATCTAGCATGACACTGATCATTAGCAGAGGCTGAGTTTCAATGTGTTGTTTACATAACTAAACAACATTATTATGTATAATAATGAAATATTGAAAATGGGATGACAAAAAGTCAGACTTAAGGATTACAATCCAGTTTCCTCAATATAAGTAAACATCAGTCTTAATTGTGGCAAACCCAACCCCAACGACCGAATTCATCATTTAAGAACCCATAAATAATTACTTTTTAAATATCCTTTGCTTCTAGGAGGGAACAAAAGGTTACAGCCTTGAGCTTTGACACTAACCCCACTAACACATTCTGTAGAACAATGTGACCTGAGAAAGGCAGCTCAAAAATCATGCCGCGACTGAATTTCATTATGGCGAGACTAGATGGAAGGCAAGGGCTTCACAGTTGTAGTAATATTGATTTTTTGGAAAACTTGGTTTCAGTAGTACTAGCTTTTGTCCATTAAGCAGCAACCGCTGCTGAGCATGTCAGACAAAACTTCTGAGAACAAAACTTCCGCGCCCGCCGCCCCCGCTCCCCAGCAGGGCGCCCCCGCCCTGCTTGATTTTAAACCCGCAGCAGGCGGAACTCGACTTAAAATAACTATTTTGACAGTTCTGATGTAAATATGTGAGCGATGCGTGGGGCTGTTTTTCCTTCACACTTCCCCTCACCTGTCGCTCCCTACGGCAGCCCCAGCTCTGTTGAGGCGGAAATGATGGGAGAGCGCCGCCTGCAGGATGCTCCCCAAAACGTGGCCAGGGAAGTGACTCGTCCTAGACCGCTCAGCCCTGGGGGGACGGGGAGAATCAGAAGTTAGAGGAACCCTTGCTGACTTTCACCACACCACACTACTGTGCTAGAGTCAGTACGATATGTGAGATACGCAAAATCTCCTGCCACTTTTAATGCTTTCAACTAACCCCTTCACTTAACTCATTGAACTCCTGCTTTGTGCCAGGCACTAAGTAAGCATTTTAGCACATGCTGTCTTATTTGATCCTCAAAAAACATGGGGCGAGCATTATTATCTGTATTTTACATATGGAAAACAGAGGTTTGGGGAGATTGAGTTCTCTAGGCTGCCATAGCTAGCGAAGAGAATTGAGATCAGAACCCATGTCCTGTGCTCTTCCCCACCATAGCCAGTTGAGAGGAAGGAAGGTGGAGGCAGAGATCCACCCATTCTATAAGGAGGGAAACCAGAGTTTAGACAGACGAAGTCACACGTCTTTCTGGCCACTAACAAGCATCTTAGCTGGGGCAGATCCAGGACAGAAACACAGCATCTTTAGGACAGCCAGCCCATGCCTCTCTCCCCAGTCTGGACCCAGGCAGTGTGCTGGGACATGATGGGACATCCTTTGGAAAGAGGGTAGGAGAAAAGGTACTTGGAGAAAGAAAAGAGGAGGAAGGGAAAAGGAGGGAGGAGGTCTAGCGAGTGAAGGAGGTTAAGTAGGCATAGACTGCATAGCCTGGCCAGGCAGAGCTGTGAAGTAGGGGAAGTTCATTGTCAGAGCTCCCAGCTACCCCTTTCTTTGCCCCCTTTTCCCCACCAGGTGCCCTCTCCCCCCACCAACCCATGCTGCCCTGGGGCCAGATGCCCACTGATACTCCCATGCTTTTCTCCCATCCTAATGAAACCTGCTCCAGGAGGGAATCCAATGTACTCTTTTATGCTGTGGGGCAAATGCCTGATAACTGCCCAGTGTTCACCATCCTCCTGGATGACAAGCCCCAGGGAATCAAATCCTGAAGTAAAAGAAAGGAAGCACTACTGAAATGTCAGACTCCTGGAGAGGAAAGGAATTTGGGAGCAATAGGGCCCACCTGTGACAGGAGAGGCTACGTATAGCACCTGTTTGCAAGGTGACTGCTGGCTTTGCATGTGCATACAGCTATGGGCAAATGTCGTAGAGGTTAGCAAAGTGGAGAGAGGGGTCCTGGGATCTGTGCTTTGAACATTCCTTCTGCTCCATCCTTCAAGTCTCAGCTCAAATTCCACCTCATTGTGAAACCTTCCCTGATCCCTCCCCACTCTCCAAACACTTTGCTTGTACTCTACATCTTGGATGTCACATCCTTCAAGCCTTTGCGTGTTGCTTTTTATTAAATCGTGAGTTCCTCAAGGGGCAGGGCAATGTCTGATTTCCCTGTGTTTCTCCTACAGCTCTTCCCAGAGGGCTCTGCACAGTCAGGACTCAATATTGATGGGACGGATTGAATTGACAGGAGTGCACAGCACACATTTCCCCACACAAGGGGTAAGGACTGGGATACTGACAGCAGAAGGGCCAGGGGCAGGCACCCCAGCTGACTCCTGGAGACTGAAAGGTGTGGGGCACTTATTTGTCCCAGACCATCAGTGACCACTATTGAGTGCTTATGTACTAGCACTGTGGTGGCTGCTCCGGGAGAAGGGGCAGCCCCTCCCAGGAGCAGTCAATCCACCCTGTAAACTATGGGGCAGCATGTGACACTTCAGCCTCATCCTGCCCCAGCTACTCCATGCCTTACAGGATGCTGGCTCTGGGGTTAAACCTGATGGCTCTAGCTCTCTGGCCCCCTCAGAGCCTCCTGCTTCAGTGATAATTTGGATTTGCTGGCCCTCCAGTCAAAGTGGAGCTATGATATAATAATTCTTTTAAAAGATAGTTTTTAGGGGTAAGACAGGAATAAAGACACAGACCTACTGGAGAACGGACTTGAGGATATGGGGAGGGGGAAGGGTAAGCTGTGACAGAGCGAGAGAGAGGCATGGACATATATACACTACCAAACATAAGGTAGATAGCTAGTGGGAAGCAGCCGCATAGCACAGGGAGATCAGCTTGGTGCTTTGTGACCGCCTGGAAGGGTGGGTTAGGGAGGTTGGGAGGGAGGGAGTTGCAAGAGGGAAGAGATATGGGAACATATGTATATGTATAACTGATTCACTTTGTTATAAGGCAGAAACTAACACACCATTGTAAAGCAATTATACTCCAATAAAGATGTTAAAAAAAAAAAGATGCTCAACAACGCTAATCATCAGGGAAATGATGCAAATCAAAACCACAATGAGATATCAACTCACACCTGTTAGAATGGCTATCACCAAAAAGAACACAAATAACACATGTTGGCAAGGATGTGGAGAAAAAGGAACCCTCGAACACTGGGTTCCACTGTTGGTGGGAATGTAAATTTGTGCAGCCACTGTGGAAAACAGTATGGCAGTTTCTCAAAAAACTAAAAATAGAACTGCCACATGATCCAGCAGTTCAACTCCTGGGTATATATCCAAGAAAAAAAAATGAAAACACTAATTCAAAAAGATATATGCACGCCAATGTTCATAGCAGCATCATTTGTGATAGCCAAAATATGGAAGCAACCTAAATGTCCATCAATAGATGAATGGATAAGAAGATGTGGTATGTGTGTATGTATACACACACACACACACACACACACACACACACACACACACAATGGAATATTACTCAGCCATAAAAAGAAATGAAATTTTGCCATTTGTAGCAACATGGATGGACTTAGAGGATATTATGCTAAGAGAAGTAAGTCAGACACAGAAAGACAAATACTGTATGATATCACTTATATGTAGAATCTAAAAAATACAACAAACTAATGAATATAAGGAAAAAGAAGCAGACTCACAGATATAGAGAATAAACTAGTGGTTACCAGTGGGGAGAGAGAAGGGGGAGGGACAATATAAGGGTAGAGGATTAAGAGGTACAAACTATTAGATGTAAAATAAATTACAAGGATATATTGTACAATGCAGGGAATATAGCCGATATTTTATAAGTATAAACGGAGTATAACCTTTAAAAATTATGAATCATGGGCTTCCTGGATGGCGCAGTGGTTGAGAATCTGCCTGCCAATGCAGGCGACACATGCCATGGAGCAACTAAGCCTGTGCGCCACAACTACTGAGCCTGCACTCTAGAGCCTACGCACCACAACTACTGAAGCCTGCATGCCTAGAGCGCGTGCTCTGCAACAAGAGAAGCAACCGCAATGAGAAGCCCGTGCACCACAGTGAAGAGTAGCCCCCGCTGGCTGCAACTACAGAAAGCCCCTACGCAGAAACGAAGACCCAACACAGCCAAAAATAAATAAATTTATTTTTTAAAAATTGTGAATCACTATATTGTACACCTGTAGACATATAATATTATACATCAACTATACTTTAATAAAAATATGTATATATGATCTGATTAAAAAAAAGAAGAGGGCTTTCCTGGTGGCGCAGTGGTTGAGAGTCCGCCTGCTGATGCAGGGGACGTGCGTTTGTGCCCTGGTCCGGGAGGATCCCACATGCCGCGGAGCGGCTGGGCCTGTGAGCCATGGCCGCTGAGCCTGCGCGTCCGGAGCCTGTGCTCCGCGATGGGAGAGGCTACGGCAGTGAGAGGCCCGCATACGGAAAAAAAAAAAAAAAAGAAGAAGAAGAAGAAATGATAGGTATTGCAAATTAAATAAAAAGAAATAATTTTATTAAATAAAGAAATAAAAACGGCTCCTTGGACTTGAATCAAGATGGCAGATGCAGAACTCATCTGCACCTGTGAACACATCAACAATATATCTATATGTGGAACAACTCTCACTGAAAACTAACTGGAGACTAGCAGAAGGACTCCTGCACAACCAAGACTTTAAGAAAGATCACACAGAATTGGGTAGCAAGGGAAGAAAAGCAATCAGGTCAGGATCTGTGCCCCTGGGAGAGGACTCAGAGTAAAAGAGAGACTACACAGGTGGAGACCCTCCCTAAAGAGTGAGTGTTTTGAGCCACACACTGGGTGCCCCAACACTCAAATCCAACAAAAGGATGATGACTGGAGGACCTTGGCTGACTGGAGGACCCGTGAGACTAACAGGAGGACTGTGGGAAGCCTGGACTCTGCTGCAGAGAAGTGCATAAACACTTGCTTGCTTCCAAAGCAGGGCAGAGAGGGCAGACTGAAACTGCTTGAGTGACTGACTGGTGTCTTGTGACCACCCTGGTACCTGCCCCAGCCTGAGCTGATTGAACCCTCCCGCACCACTTACCTGGCGTTGCAGCTCCACACTGGAGCAAGGGCTGCCATGACTAAGGAAAAGGCTTGGCTGTGAGATGCCGAAGTAGTTCAAACCATAAGCAGCATCTGAGCAGGGAGGGGGCAGCCATTACAGATGATTGCAAAAGGCAGCCTATCAGAGGCAGTCTGAATTTCTGATAGCAGCCAGACAGCAACACACCATGCTTGACCCTCACCAGATACCCACGCCAACCCCTCATACTCCAGTACTGCTCTCCTCTGGGGCGAGGGTTCCAGTGCTGGGAGGGGGAAGAGCACGCACTTAAAGGGAACTGACTCAGCTTGGAACTGACCCTCAGGGATTCTGCTCCAGTAGCTTGGGACTTGACCCCACCCCCAGTAGGGCAGTGACAGCCACTAAGCAGAGAGGAAGTCCCGCCTCACACCCAACTCTGGCCCTAGCCCTTCTATTTTCAGCCCCCCTTCTTACTAAGGTGATAGCTGCCAGCACATCCTGAGGAAAGACAGGACTTGTGTTCATGTCAAATACAACTCTCCCACCAAAGCCACTGGACACACACAGACTATAGGGAAGCTCCTACATAAGGACACTCCTTCAAGACTGCTATAGGCAACTGTTTCACCTAATTTCATAGAGACAGAGGAATATAAGCAAAATGAGAAGACAGAGGAATTTGACTCATTTGAAGAGCCAGAGAAAAACCCTGAAAAAACAACCAATGGACAGAAATAACGAATTTACCAGATAAAGAATTCAAAGCATTAGTGATAAGAATGCTAATAGAATTGGGAAAAAGAATAGATGGACATAGTGAGAATTTTACTTAGGAACTATAAAATATAAAAAAAAGAACCAGTCAGAACAGATGAATACAATAACTGAAATGAAAACACATTAGAAGAAATGAACAGCAGTCTTGGTAATACAAAATAATGTGCAAGTGATCTAGAAGATAGAATAATGGAAATCACCCAATTAGAACAGCAAAAAGAAAAAACATTCTCCAGGATACAGCACATGCTAGGCCACAGAATAAGTCCCAACAAGTTTAAGAAGATAAAAATTATATCAAGTATTTTTTCCAACCACAGTGGTATGAAAATAGAAATCAATTACAGGAAGAAAAATGGGAAGAGAAGAAACATGTGGAGATTAAACAACATGCTACTAAAAAACCAATGGGTCAATGAAGAAATCAAAAGGGAAATCAGAAAATACCTCAAGACAAATGAAAATGGAAACAACTTTCCAAAATCTATGGAATGCAGCAAAAGCAGTTTTAGGAGGGAAGTTTATAAATATACGGGCCTATCACAAGAAATAAGAAAAATTTCAAATAAACAACCTCAACTTCCATATAAAGGAATTAGATAAAGAAAAACAAACAAAGCCCAAAGTCAGCAGGAGGGAGGTAACAATAAAGATCAGCAAGGAAATAAATAAAACATAGACTAAAAAACCCAGAAAATATCAAAGAAACCAAGAGCTGGATCATTGAAAAGGCAAACGAAATTAATAAACCTTAGCCAGGCTCACCAAGAAGAAAAGAGAGAGGACCTAAACAAACAAGATGAGAAATAACAACCAATACCACACAGATACAAAACATCATGAGAATACTATGAACAGTTATATGCCAACAAATCGGACAATCTAGAAAAAATGGACAAATTTCTAGAAACATACAACCTTTCAAGACTGAATCAGGAAGAAATAGACAATCTGACAAGACTAATCACTAGGAGTAAAATTGAATCAGTAAAAACAAACAAACAAACAAAAACAAAACAACAAAAACTAGCAAACAAAAGTCCAGGATCCAACGGCTTTACAGATGAACTCTACCAAACATATAAAGAATAACTAATACCTATAATTTTTAGACTATTCCAAAAATGAAGAAGATAGAACACTTCCAAATTCATTCTATAAGGCCACCATTACCCTGATACCAAAACTAGATAAAGACACTACAAAATAAAAGAAAATTACAGGCCAATATCTCTGATGCAAAAAAATCTCTACAATTATCAGCAAATCAAACTCAATAATCTATAAAAAGTATCATGCACCAATGATCAAGTGGTATTTATTCCGGGGAACCAGGAATGATTCAATAATCGCAGGCTTCCCTGGTGGCGCAGTGGTTAAGAATCTGCCTGCTAATGCAGGGGACACGGGTTCGAGCCCTGGTCCAGGAAGATCCCACATGCCGCGGAGCAACTAAGCCCGTGTGCCACAACTACTGAAGCCCATGTGCCTAGAGCCTGTGTCCCACAACAAGAGAATCCACTGCAGTGGCCCGTGCACTGCAATGAAGAGTAGCCCCCGCTCACTGCAACTAGAAAAAGCCCGCGCACAGAAACCAAGACCCAACACAGCCAAAATAAGTAAATAAAATAAATTTTAAAAACATAAAATGATTCAATAATCACAAATCAATGTGATTTACCATATTAACAAAATGAAGGATAAAAGTCACATGATCATCTCAACAGATACAGAAAAAGCATTTGACAAAATTTAACATCCATTCATTGTAAAAACTCTCATCGAAGTTGGTATACAGGGAACATATCTCAACATAATAAAAGCTATTTATGACAAACCCACAGCTAACATCATACTCAATGGTGAAAAGCCAAAATCTTTCCCTCTAAAATCAGGAATAGGAAAAGGATGCCCATTCCTGCCACTTCTATTTAACATAGTATTGGAAGTCCTAGCCATGGCAATCAGACAAGAAAAAGAAATAAAAGGCATCCAGATTGGAAAGGAATTCTTAAAACTGTCACTATCTGCAGATGAAATGATACCATATATAGAAAACCCTAAAGTCTCTACCAAAAACCCACTAGAACTAATAAACAAATTCAGTAAAGTTGCAGGATACAAGATTAATAGAAATCTGTTGCATTTCTGTATACTAATAATTTCTCAGAAAGAGGAATTAAGAAAATAATTCCATTTACAATCACATCAAAAAGAATAAATACCTTGGAATAAACTTAACCAAGGAATGAAATACCTATACTCTGAAAACTATAAATTATTGATGAAGGAATTTGAAAATTATAGAAAGAAATGGAAAGATATCCTGTGTTCTTGGATTGGAAGAAATAATGTTGTTAAAATGTCCATACAACCCAAAGCAATCTAGAGATTTAATGTGATCCCTATCAAAATACCCATGACATTTTTCACAGAACTAGAACAAATAATCCTAAAATTTATGTGGAACCACAAAAGATACCGAATTGCCAAAGCAATCTTGAAGAAAACAAGAACAAAGCTGGGGGTATCACACTCCCTGACTCAGTTCATACTACAAAGCTACAGTAATAAAAACAGCACAGTACTGGCACAAAAACAGACACATATATCAGTGGAATAGAAAAGAGATTCCAGAAATAAACCCACACACTTATGGTCAATCAATCTACAACAAAGGAGGCAGGAATATACAATGGAAAAAAGACAGTCTCCTCAGTAAATAGTGCTGAAGAAACTGGACAGCTACATGTAAAACAATGAGATTAGAACATTTCCTCACACCATACAAAAATAAACTCAAAATGGATTAAAGACCTAAATGTAAGACTAGAAACCATAAAACTCCTACAAGAGGACATAGGCAGAACACCCTTTGACATAAATTGTAGCAATATTTTTTGGATCTGTCTCCTAAGGCAAAAGAAATAAAAGCAAAATAAACAAATGGGACCTAATTAAACTTAAAAGCTTTTGCACACCATAGGAAATTGCTGACTAAACAAAAAGACAACCTACTGAATGGGAGAAAATATATGCAAATGATATGATTGATAAAAGATTAATATCCAAAAAATATAAACAGCTCATACAACTCAATATCAAAAAAGCAAAGAACCCAATGAAAAAATGAGCAGAAGACCGGAACAGACATTTTTCCAAAGAAGATATACAGATGGCCAACAGGCACATGAAAAAAATGCTCAACAGTGCTAATTATCAGAGAAATATAAATCAAAACCATGAGATATCACCTCACACCTGTCAAAATGGCTATCATCAAAAAGACCATAAATAACAAATGCTGGCAAGGATGTGGGGAAAAGGGAACGCTAGTACACTAGTGGTGGGATTTTAAATTGGTGCAGCCACTCTGGAAAACAGTAGGGAGGTTTCTCAGAAACCTAAAAATCAAACTACCATATAATCCAGCAATTCCACTGCTGGATATCTGAAGAAAACGAAAACACTAATTTGAAAAGATACATGCACGCTAATTATCACAGCAGCATTATTTACAATAGCCAAGATATGGAAGCTACCCAAATGTCCATCAAAAGATGTATGGATAAAGAAGATGTGTACACACACACACACACACACACACAATGGAATAGTGCTTGACCATAAAAAAAAAAAAGAAATTCTGCCATTTGCAGTAATGTGGATGGACCTAGAGATTATGCCTAGTGAAATAAGTCAGATGAAGACTAATACTGTATGCTATCACTTATATATGGAATCTAGAAAATAAAACGAATGTAATAACAAAACAGAAACAGGCTCACAGATACAGAGAACAAACTAGTGGCTACCAATGAGGAGAGGGAAGAAGGAGGGGCAAGATAGGGGTATGAGATTAAGAGACGCAAACTACTATGTATAAAATAAGCAAGCAACGAGGATATATTGTACCATACAGGGAAATATAGCCATTACTTTGTAAATGGAGTATAATATATAAAGATATTGAATTACTATGTTGTAAATCTGAAACTAATATAATATTGTAAGTCAACTATACTTCAATAAAAAGATAAATAAAACATTGACAAGAATAAACAATAAGTTTGTGTAAAAAAAAATTAAGGGACGTAAAAGAGGATGTTATTAAATGGAGATGCATACCAAGTTCCTGAGCGGAAAGACTCAAGAGTATATAGATGTCAATTCATTCCCAAATCAAGTCTATAAGCTGAAGGAAATTTTTTTAAAGTTTTCAATAAAATTCTTTCTGGAACTTGAAAAAACATAACAGCTCTTTTAGTAACTTTTACAACTTGTCTCCCTAGAAAGAATGTGTATCTTTGAGTTTGGAGTTTAGCAGTGTCATTAATTAAAAATTGCTGCTTTTTAGTAAAAGGTGAAATAAAAGATTTACATGTGTTCGGTTCCATTAATGTGGCCAAAGGACTTAAAGAGGAGCTTTGCTTTAGATCTTCATATTCTTGAAATTTGAAAGATAAACAGTTTTGGGGTTAGCACTTCTTTCATTCCAATGAATTAAAATAGTAATTATATGGTTGAAAATGAATGTTTCAGTTAAAACCTTTAAGTCTCCGATAGTGACGGCATAAAAATAGGGTTTATTTCTTTTGCACTTTGATTTCCTCCAGAGTCTCAATGTCTTGGTGTTTTCAACAGGGTATCACATTAGCAGAAATATACTTGCATGTGGGTGTTATGAACTTTTTATTAATGTTGTGAAGTGAGAAGGCTTGGTGCTTTACCAGCTGTGTTTTGTCTACAAACATCAATCATGGAAAAATTATTTGAAACAATTTTCTTTTAGTTCAGTCTATTAGACCCTTGTTCATGTTATAACTTTAGATAAATTTGAATAGTTCGCGACTATAATCAATTACTCAGTTTCAATTACAATTCCTAATTGATTCAACCCTATTAGCACCATCTCTAGTGATAGTCTGTTACACGATGTTAGTAAAAGGCCAGTGGTTTGCGCCTAATGAATGTCTATGTATTAAGTAATTAAAAACAGAAGTCTGCTTCTAAATATGTTAGGGTGGCACTGTCTGGTGGGTCCAACAGTTTGGATTCCTGGTCCCTAAGTACCATGCTTCTCAAGCCAGGGATTAGCATCTTTTGGGAGCTGCAAAGAACTTAGAAGGACAAAGAACCTAACTTAGGACACACAATAACTTATTCGTACTGGTGATACTAGACCAGGATCCTGCTCCCTCACAGTTCTGTAACCTTCGCTCGGTTTTTTCTCTCAATACAAAGCAAAGACACCATTCTTTCCTCATTGATCCTTCTAGTATTAAGTTTGGAGTATGGTGGTAAATTAATAAACTTTTAAGAGCCCCTCCCCCAGCTTTGGGATTCAGAAATTTACAGCTTTTGTATAAGAAATTAGAGTTAAGACTCTTTTAGACCCATGTTGGACTATGTCTACGTGGCCTGAGAGATGGAGCACGAAGATGACAATAGATGTGCTTTTGGGATACTGAAGTGAACCTGGAGTGTGGACAGAGGCAGTAGCAGAAAAATCGGGGAGACCATAATGTAAACTCAGTTCTAATCAACGGGGTTGTGGGTTTCGGGTCTGAGACACCAAATCACCTTACAAGACGTATGATAAAAAAAACCCACACTGCCCAGAACCACCAGCTACCCTTAGGGAACCAGACGCAGGTTGACCCTTAGGCGCTGGATGATGACGTACTGCCTAGACCAGGTGGTGATTGGTTTCTGAAGAGGGGGGTTGGCCGCCAGTGCGACGCGGAGCCCTGTCCAAAGCCTCGCGAGAGCTGCGGTCCTGGAGCGGAATGGCTGCGGAGCCGGGCAGAGCTGGCCTTTGGCTCCTGCTTCCCGCTCTCTGGCCTGAAACATGGCCCGGGGTCCTGGCCCGCTAACCCGGCCTCGCCCCGACACAGTCGCCATGCCCAAGAGAGGAAAGCGACTCAAGTTCCGGGCCCAAGACGCCTGCTCTGGGCGAGGTGGGCGAGGGCGGGGGCGTTGAAAGGCTTGGGGCTGGAAGCAGGGAGGGGGCTGGACAGCACCGAGGCGAATGCTCGCCTGCCTGCGACGGGAGGGCGGCTGGACTGGGGACTTGGAGTGAGCAGGAAATCTTGGTGGGGAGGAAGCTGAGGAGAGAAGGCCTCCTCCTTTGAGGTTTGGTGCTGTGTTTCAGTGACTGTGGCGGATTATGCCAACTCGGATCCGGCCGTCGTGAGGTCTGGAAGGGTCAAGAAAGCCGTCGCCAATGCTGTTCAGCAGGAAGGTAGGCTTCCGACGGGTCTTTTCAGACTCAGTGAAGAGAGAACTAGGTGCTTTATTTTCCTGGGATTCTGCCTCAATGTTTTTCTTGCAATCCTTTAGGCGTCTTCCCGTAAACCTGCTTGCTCTCCTCGATGGTTACTCATATATTCAAGGGGAGGGGAAGGATTAGTCAAGAGCAGTAGCAGTTTCCGTAGCAGAAATATTTTATTTCTGTCTTCCCATAAACAAACAAGCAAACAAAAAACTTTGCGTACTCTTCTTTGGTTTCCACTGCTTTCTTCCTGGTTATTAATCTTATTCCTGTTGTTCACATATATTCTCCACTTAACTCTGCTGTTTGCTTCTTTGTGTAATAACCTTGAACTATTTATTCTTTTCCTTTTCTCATGCTTCTCTTACTTTCAAGCTTCTTACTCAGGGGTCCTTGAAGCTTGTGTTTTCATGATATGTACTGTCTCCAGCCCAGGAATAATGTTAAATTGGGTTTAATTCCTCTCAAACACTGCTCCTCAGAATTTATGCAAATGAAAATAGCATTCACCTTTTGCTTTTACCCTGAAGGGTTTATAGTGGAGAATAATTCACTCCCTTTTTCTTCAGGTCTGAAGCAGTTTCTGCAACTTTGGAGTCAGTTTGCTCATTACTTTCCAATTTTTTGTGTTTAAAATGCTATATATATATTTTTTTTAAGATTCTCAGCTTCCTTTAGCAGACTCACACAGCTTTTGCTTTTGTTTTCTTTTTTCTTTTCCGTATGGATGCTGATATCCTGCCTAAGCCATGGTACTCTGCCATCTCATTCTCTTCTTATTTTTTTCTAGTAAAATCCCTTTGTGGCTTGGAAGCCTCCCAGGTTCCTGCAGTAGAAGCTTTCTCTGGGGCTGGTGAGCCCTGTGACATCATTGACAGCAGTGATGAGATTGATGCCCAGGAGGAAAGCATCCATGAAAGAACTGCCTCCAGAAAAAAGAAAAGCAAGAGGCACAAAGGTACAAGGCTCACTCTCTTTTGGATTATTAGTCCTATCTGTGGTGATAACTTGAAGCTGTCACTTTCTCAGTAGCACAAGAGGTGATACCAGTGGAGAACCAGAGTTTGGATCTTTCTAGTGGGACAGGACTTCAATATACCAGGGCTTTCTACTTATATCTAAAGTTGAGAGGAAAGGAGATTGGTAACAGTAGTAGCCATTCATTGAGAACATATCATTATCAGGTAAAATCCATATAGCAACAGGAAAGCAAAAAGCCTTTGCATTTCTGAATGTGTAAGGAAGCAGAGTTGTGACAAAAATGTTCTCTCTCCCAAATATGTGGTTTGTATATAACCAATTTCATTTCAGCGAAAGTTAGATTATTATCGTGGACTTTTAAGTGCTCTGCAATTGTTAATGCCTGCTTTGTGTCTAATAGGTACTGTAGGAAATAGAAAAATGTGTGATGTTTATGTATTAGTGGCAATAAAACTTACACAAATGAAACAAAGAAAGGTAAACTAATGGTATACAATGTGCCAATGCATCATTCACTGGTTTGCTCCAGACTTAAGGAATCAGACTCTTGGGGTAGAGCCCAGAATTCTTAAAGCTAAAGTGGTTCTGATGATCAGCTAGAGTTAGGAGGAAACTAATGTAATAAATGATATGTGTATTTTTGGTCTCAGATCTGTGAGAACTTTCACCTATACTTGAGAATCAGATGACAGACTTTTGCATATGTTAAAATATATTGAAATAATCAATAAATTAATGAACTGACTTTGCTTTGAAGTTATACCAATTATTGTCAGTGATACCGCTCTTTTCCGGAACCAAGAATGTTAATAGACATTCCTAACACTTCTTTGTTCCTTAATTTCTTGCTTTAAATCCCTACTTGTCATCACCATTGTATTAGATATTTCTCTTGATTTTCCTTTTTGGTTTTGAGCACATTCCACATAAGAGCTTACAGACTTTTAAAACATCTTTGTTGAGATAAAATTCATCTCTTTAAAGTGTACAATGCAGTAGTTTTAGTATGTTCTCAGAGTTTTTTTTTTTAACATCTTTATTGGCGTATAATTGCTTTACAATGGTGTGTTAGTTTCTGCTTTATAACAAAGTGAATCAGTTATACATATACATATATTCCCATATCTCTTCCCTCTTGCGTCTCCCTCCCTCCCACCCTCCCTGTCTCACCCCTCCAGGTGGGCACAAAGCACCCGAGCTGATCTCCCTGTGCTATGCGGCTGCTTCCCACTAGCTATCTGTTTTACGTTTGGTAGTGTATATATGTCCATGCCACTCTCTCACTTTGTCACAGCTTACCCTTCCCCCTCCCCACATCCTCAAGTCCATTCTCTAGTAGTTCTGTGTCTTTATTCCCATCTTACCCCTAGGTTCTTCATGACATTTTTTTTTTCCTTAGATTCCATATATGTTAGCATATGGTATTTGTCTTTCTCTTTCTGACTTACTTCACTCTGTATGACAGACTCTAGGTCCATCCACCTTACTACAAATAACTCAATTTCATTTCTTTTTATGGCTGAGTAATATTCCATTGTATATATGTGCCACAACATCTTTATCCATTCATCCAATGATGGACACTTAGGTTGCTTCCATCTCCTGGCTATTGTAAATAGAGCTGCAATGAACATTTTGGTACATGACTTTTTGAATTATGGTTTTCTTAGGGTATATGCCCAGTAGTGGGATTGCTGGGTCATATGGTAGTTCTGTTTGTAGTTTTTTAAGGAATCTCCATACTGTTCTCCATAGTGGCTGTACCAATTCACATTCCCACCAGCAGTGCAAGAGAGTTGTGTAGCCATCAACATGATATAAGTTTAGAACATTTCTATCAACTCAAATCTATTAGTATCATTCCTCATTCCCTCCCAACACTCTCTCCCACCCATCCCTTCCCCCAGGCAACCACCAATCTACTTCTGTCCTTACAGATTTGCCTATTCCGGGCATTTCAGATAAACAAAATCATATAATATGTGGTCTTTTGCGTCTGGCTTCTTTGACTTAACATAATGTTTTCAAGGTTCATCCATATTGTAGCATATATCAGTACTTTATTCCTTTTTATTGCTTTTTATTTGACTGTCATAAATGCTACTATGAAAACTCATGGATAAGTTTTTGTGTGAACATATATTTTTATTTTTGTCAGGTAGGAGTGAAATTGCTGGATCGCATGGTAACTATGTTTAACTTTTTGCGGAACTGCCAAGTTTTTTATGAAGTTTCCGTTTTATATTCCCACCAGCAATGAATGAGAGTTACAGTTTCTCCACATCCTCCTCAACACTTGTTATTGTCTAACTTTTTAAACTATAGGCATTCTAGTTGATGTGAAGTGGTATCTCATGGTTTTGATTTGCATGCTAATGGTGTTGAGCGTTTTTTATGTGCTTATTGGCCTTTTGTGTATCTTCTTTGGAGAAATGTCTATTCAAATTCTTAACTCATTTTTACATTAGGTTATCTTTTTATTACTGAGTTGTAAGAATTCTTATGTATTCAGGAGACCAGTCACTTATCAGATACATGATTTGTGGTTTACAAACTCTTAGCTATAATTCATCTTTTACTTCCTTGCTGCACTTTACCCCCATTAGGGTCCTTCATTCTCATCAAACTGGTCTTTTTTTTCCCCCTCTTTTAGCTTTTTAAAAATGAAACATATACAAAAGAAGAGAGAATAGTGTAATGAATCCAATGTGGCTATTACATAGCTTCAGTTATCAACTCATGGTCACTTTTGTTTCAGCCACTACCCCCTCACCCCCACCTCAACACACACACACACACACACACACACACCCCATACACACTTGATTATTTTGAAACAATTTCCAGATATTCCATTTTTATATCTGTAAATATTCTGGTAGTTATCACCAAAAGATAAATGCTCTTAAAAAAATTATCACATCTAAAAAAGTTAGTAATTTCTTTTTTTTTTAAGCTATTTTATTATTATTTTTAAAATTTATTTATTTATTTTTGGCTGTGTTGGGCCTTCGTGCTGCGCGTGGGCTTTCTCTAGTTGCAGCAAGTGGGGGCTATACTTCATTGAGGTGCACAGGCTTCTCACTGTGGTGGCTTCTCTTTTTGAGGAGCATGGGCTCTAGGCGCGCTGGCTTCAGTAGTTGTGGCACGCGGGTTCGGTAGCTGTGGCTTGTAGGCTCTAGAGCACAGGCTCAGTAGTTGTGGCACACGTGCTTAGTTGCTCTGCGGCATGTGGGATCTTCCCGGACCAGGGCTCAAACCTGTGTGGCCTGTATTGGCAGGTGGATTCTTAACCACTGTGCCACCAAGGAAGCCCAACAGTAATTTCTTAATATCATCAAAATCTTGTTAGACTTGTCTCTTTATTGCCCTCACATGTGTTTTGTTTTTTTAAATATCCAGGCTTCATGTTAGCTGTTTATTTCACTTGGAATACTTTTCCTCTTAACCTATGAATATCAAATTTTTTGTCCTTCATAACTTATCTCCATGAAGCTTTCCTTTGCTGATTCCATTTCCTACGTTTTGAAATTTCTTAATAATTGTGTGTAAAACATTGGCAATTTTTATAATTACTGAGTTTTGTCCCTAAGAACAGAAAATTTTTAATAGTACTCTGCTTTGTGAAAGTCCTCATGGGTCTCAGTGGAGGAAATTCTGATAGTTGTTTGCCTTCTCTTTTAGAGAGAGATTTAATGTGGGAGAAGGGGGCCCCAAATGTGGTAGGCTGAGCCTTAAATGGTTACTGGAGATTTTAAGAAGCATAAGAACCAAAAAAGACGATGTTGTTTTAGAAGCATTGGTCTCTGTTACGAAGAACCTAATGCAAGAACCTGATTGAGTCATAGAGCTGCAGGAAGCAGCTAGAAAAGCAGAGGCAGCTTCAGGGAGGTAGTTGTAGGGGCTTTCTGCTCAGGAAACAGAAAGAAAAAAGCTGTGTTTTGGATAGCTATATAACTAAGTCTCAATTAAAGATTATGGTTAGCCCCGCTTCTGGTATCTCTGTGGAGTGTGAATTTTTATTTGAACCTGACATGTATAGTGGACCTCAGGGTCAAGAGAATTAATCCTAATGAGGTCTGAAGGAGGAAGAGGTGGGGATACATCATCACAGGGTATCCTTGAATACTGGATGCTTGTGGCCAGAATTGTAGATCAAGCTGACAATGAAACAAGAAGAAACCAGAAGACACATATCTAAGGCAATTACTGAGTAATGAAAGTACACTGTAACTTACTTGGTTTTTTTAATTTAGTTTGTACTTTGAGGTTTCCTCATACCATCTTAAAATCAGTTTTATTTTTTAAATGACTGAATTGAAGAAAATGTTTGGTGGACGGGAACTGCAAGGGAAATAAAGGGCAGAATTTATAGTGAAAAGCTGGACTTGGGAGAAAACTGGGTTCTGTTTACCTTGAATACGTGCAACGTTCTGTTTTCTTACAGTAAAATGGACACAATAATATTTTCCTTATTTCCACTGAAAAATTATTATAGTTGAATGATATAATGTATGCAAAGGTACTTTGAAAACTTCAAAATAGTATGTAAATAGTGGTTAAATAAAGGCCTTAAGAACAAGACCTATTCACTTGGGCAACAGGAAACAAAAGTTTTCAGCAGCTAGAATAAGCAGGAAATGATGAGTTTGAGAGGCTTCCTTGGACCTATTTAAACCATTTTCTTAACTGTGCAAGCCCTGGGAGAATTGAAATGATTGGGGATCTTTATATGTGCATATAATAGAAGGTCAAAAGTTATAGTTCTTTTTTCTGTTTCAGAAGATCTGGATGGGGCTGGAGGAGAAGAGTATCCCATGGATATTTGGCTCTTACTGGCCTCCTATATCCGTCCTGAGGACATTGTGAATTTTTCCCTGATTTGTAAGAATGCCTGGACTGTCACTTGCACTGCTGCCTTTTGGACCAGGTTGTACCGAAGGTGCGACCACAGAGAGCTCACTGTGTTATCTGTGTAGCTTATTTCTTGTTGTTTTTGATTCGGAGCTACTCTCTGGATGGTGACCTCTTCTCACTTTCTCTACTGCATGCCTGGGCATGAACCTAGCTTTGAATTCCTTGAGCTCCTCTTTAATTTAAAATTGATATTATTAATTCATCTGGTAATTGTCTTCCCTATGGTTACCCACTTTTCTTCAGCGGTTTATCTTAGCTAGAATTTTCAGAAGTTATAGATGCCCATCTGTTTATCTTTGCAACTGGATTTGTTGTTTCTTAGATTTGCTAGTCATCTTGAAGTATCATATAGTCTTTGTAGTTATGCTGCTCTGTGTATAGTAGTGGTGAAGAGGGAGTGAATGATGTGATTAGTAAGAGGGCTGACTTTTGATGCAGGGTTAGAAGTGTAGTGAAGATTATAAATCGTCAGTAAGAATGTGGTGGAAGGGGATGGTGAGGTATCAGGGAGTAGAGAACTTTCTGAGACATGTGACAGGAGAACTTGGTGGATCTTCCCCAGTGCAGGTTCTTTTTGAGCAGCTGAAGTATATTGTACTGGTATAAAGTCAGAGACTTGCCCCCTTTTTAAAGTGAAATAGTGAGGATTTAAAATTTTTAAATGAATAGAGGAGTGCAGGATTACAAGGTATATTGGGTTTTGCATAGAAGAGACGCAAAAGTAGCTAAGAAGTGAAGGAGATAGTGATTTGTGTGTGTGTATGTGAGAGCACTAGGGACAAACTAACTACTGGCCAGTGGAATAGTATAGTAAAATTTGTACTGAGCCTAGGAGTCCTAGGAGACTGGCCTAGAGCAGAAGAGAGAGGTCACTTATTGGTAGGAGTAATGTGTCATGTTTTAGGCACTACACGCTGGATGCCTCTCTGCCTTTGCGCCTGCGACCAGAGTCAATGGAGAAGCTGCGCTGTCTCCGGGCATGTGTGATCCGATCTCTGTACCATATGTATGAGCCATTTGCTGCTCGAATCTCCAAGAATCCAGCCATTCCAGAAAGCACTCCTAGCACATTAAAGAATTCCAAAGTAAGTGACAATTAGTGTTGGGGTTTAACAAATGGACTCTTGTATAATGGGCCTGTTATCATGGCTTGTTTCCAGCTTCCTTGATGGGGTGGTCTAGGGCCATAGGTACCAGGCTGCTAAGGGACTAATGTAAACTTTCAGAGCTCATGGGTATCTCTTCTCCCAAGACATTCCTGCTGTGCTGTGTTGGCTCATGTTATCTTTACCTTAAAGCTTTCTTGTGCTTTTAGCATATTCCTTATTCTCTTTATTTTAATTTATCTTCATGCCCCTTATACATTGGGCCACTTTAGATGGTTTAGATGGTTTGATGGTTTGGGCTAGGAAGAACACAACTCAAATGGTAGATGTAAACTATAATTCTTAAAAGGTGCTTTAAATCATGATACAAAGATATAAAACAACTTACTAATTTTCTTTTTCTAATGTGACCTTGACATCTGGATTTCCACTTTCTTGTTAACCTTAAAAGATTCTGGTGTGGACTTCTTCAGCATTTGCAAAGTGCCCACTATTGCCAGGCTCAGGGGTGGGTTGTTTCAGAGACTATAAGGTACTTCCACTCATAGACTTTAGCCCTCTAAAATTCTTACTGTGTTCTAGGCCTTTCCTTATATCTTGGAATTTCCCCAGTAGTTTATATTTGTACATTGTATTCAAGGTTCTAGCATTCTTCTGATTTGTAAGTAGGTCTATAAGCCTTTGGTCCATTCTCTCCTTTTTTTTTTTGCCATAATGAAATATCTAGTGAACACATCTTTGCCAAGCTAGACTAGTATAGCATATATGATTGTTTAGGCAAGTTGATGTCTCGGCCTTTTTCTCATTCAACTAATACTATTGTCTAAATTTTGTATCTTTTGCGTTTGTTAATAACTTTTATTACTCTGTTCCTACCCAAAGTCTGGTGTTCTGTGGCACTTCCTGTTCTCTTCTGTTTTGTTTTTATGCTTTGGATGTTACATAATGATTCTTTTCCCCTAGTTCAGCTCTAGTGTGGTAACATTCTACCTGATACATATTGATTAAAAGGGAACTGTTGATTCGAGATCATCATGGTTCCCCCCAGGGTTGCAAACTGAGGTGGTCAGGGCCATTGGCTGAGCCAATTTAATGTCACACTAGCTGATGGATTTAGGGCAGGATTAGAATGCTGGGTGAGTAGAATTTCATTCCTTCTCCTTGTAATATGAGTGGACAGTGTATCATTTCACATTTATAGTTTTTCTCCCCCAAAAAACATTTGATCTTGTCAGGTGAGGTGGGGATCATCCCAAAGCTAACCATGCTAGGGGTGAATCAATTGTTGGGAGCAGAGCAGCGTTAGGCAAACTCCTCATGCTTGACACATCCTCGCGGCTCCAGTGCACAATGCAAGTGCTACTGCCTAAATCTAGAATACTCATGTCTTCATATTCTTATAATTGTATATTAAGTTTTTTAAGTGGACTAAAAAAGTGACTTTTAAGTGGCTAAAATCAAGGTGGTGATAACTAAGGTCTTAATCCAGACAGGAAGGCTAGGCCACCTGTCTGCTGCTTTTGTACCTGTTGTTAGAGATCTTCTGAAGAGGATGTGGGACCTGCAGTGGCAGGTGTCCCATGCATGGCCTTGCTAGTATAACCACATCGCATGGCATTCAGGAAGTTGCCAGCATGCCTAAGGGAAGTTGTCCCATGTTCCTGGACTCCACCTTTTCGTATTTGATTCTCCCTCTCTCTCTTTTCAGTAGCATAGCTTGTGTGGGACACTGGAGCCGTTGTGTTGGCAGCAGAAGTGTTTGCCCCTTAAAGCCAAGCCCATTATTTTTGATGGAACAGCAGGACCTACAGGGCATGTCTGAAGGGCAGGACAGCTGGCACGGCGGACGACCCACCCCTTATCCCCTGGGAGGTACTTAACTTCTTGTGTTAACCCTAGCTGTAGCCTGACTTTCCTTGAGGGGCTTACTCTAGACTGAATTCAGCTCACCTCTGTAGTTTCCATACCGGCTGTCTGCTCCCAGAAGGTCCTGAGTGGTTTGCTCCTATTACGTACAGGGCTGGCTGTCTCTGCCTGCCTTATGGCTTTGTTATCATCTTGTCTGGTGGCTACTGGCTGCCCTTATATTTTAATATAGAGGAGTGGCCTGCTGAATCAGATAATGCCCCAGTCTCTAGAGACCATGTTTCTGTCTTTAAAGATGAGAACAATAGGGGTTGACCTCAATAGCATCTGAGGTTGACTTATATTGGTACCTCTTCTCTTTACTGAATAGCCTTGGGATTGTCTCTTTTCATGTTGCACCAGTGTCAAATTGTAGTGGTGGTGCGGGGGAGGTGGGGGTTTCTATCCGTGCCAAAGTGAAATCTCAGCATTGGGACCGTGGCTGGCTTTAGTGCTAGCAAACAGAAAGGTTATTTTTATTTCCTTACAGTGCTTACTTTTCTGGTGCAGAAAGATTGTTGGGAACAGACAGGAGCCAATGTGGGAATTCAACTTCAAGTTCAAAAAGCAGGTGTGTGCTTTTATCATCTCTTTGCTTTTCAGGTAATAGCTTACTCTAATTTTACTAGACATAAAATTGCCTCATTAAATTCAGATAATACACATTAAAACATATAATGTCATAAAAATGAAAGAAAGAACTGTTTTGTGTGAAAGAGGCACAAAGATTTAATAGCTTAATGCAAAGAGTAAATAAACCTTGAGTGGATCCTGGATTAATGAACAAAGAGCAATAAAAGACATTTTTGGTACAATTAAAGAAATTTGAGGATGCCCTGGATATTAGATTACATGAAATTATTGTTAATTTTCTTAGGTGTGATCATGTTACTAAGTTATATATGTATCTTTATTCATGTTGAATAAGGGTGGAATGCCAGTGTTACTTTCAAATGGCTTTGCCTCCCCTACCCCAAGAGTTCATGTGGTTTTTTTTTTCTTAATATGTGAATATATATAAAATGAGAGGTGAGGGAGAGAGAAAACAAACGTGGCAAAATATCCAGTGGTAAAGGGTATACAGGAGTTTATTGCATGGTTTTGTTAACTTTTCTATATATTTGAAGACTTTAAAAGTGGGGAAAAGGGAAAAACTTGTTATAACAATGTACTGAGGTTATTTGACTAAGAATTTTTTTGTTTTTCAAAGCAAATGTATTTGTAAACAACAATACTTCATATGGTTTTATATCTGAGGCAGTTTGGGCAAGCCATGGGGAGAGGGACTGCCAAGAGTCTATAAGAAGAGTAGATACTATTGCACCTTTATCTCTGCCTTTTTCTTGGACTGTACCTGAGATCTTGGCTACAGTGAGGATCTCTTCTGCATGTCTTTAATTCTTGTCCTCAGCAGCCTCATTTCCTCCACCTGTCTCCCATACTTAGTATCTCACTGAGGTGACACATTACAAATAGAATTACAGTTATCCCTCACTTGATGACAAGTGTGTTCCAGATAAGTTTGTATTTAAAGTAAATCATATTTTTACATTGATTTTTCAAAAACACGGTTCTAGGGATGAATTTTGGCTCTGATCATTTGCTTTTAATAAGATGTCCACAATCTATGATATCCATTAGATGTTGGTAGAGAGTCCACCATAGCAGCTTTTTGGGAGGGAACTGAGGGGCAATCTTCACAGTGTATACAAGCCAAGACCAGAGCTGCTGCAGGAAAGTGAATGCTAAGATTTCCTCTAGCTCTGAGAGTTGTGACTCTTGTTTTATGATGCCTGGAATTAGATGGCCACTTCTGCTTCCATCCCTTTTTGTGCAGCAGATGTTCTTTGGAGTCTGACAAGTCACAAGGAATTTGTGATCTCTCAAACATTGGAGGGCCTCTGATAGAGCTATAAGTTTCCATGTCTTGCCAGATGGTAGGAAACACCATCTAAATGAAGCACCCACTGTCACATTTCTCATCCAAATGTGTTTCCACGTCTTTCAAAGGTCAGATTTTCCTTGATCTGTATAGAAACTGATATGTATATTAAAGAGAGAAGAGATAACAGAAAAATGGATCTCAGCAGCTTTAGTTAAGCCATACCATTTTCATTGGTGGAGTCTTAGAGCCATAAACATTTTCTCTAACCCATTAGAGTAATTCTTAATTCTCTTCAGTCCCCTAGATTAAAGAGCAAGTGTATGGGAGGATTGCAGCCTCCCATTCAGTATGAAGATGTTCATACCAACCCAGACCAGGACTGCTGCCTATTGCAGGTCACCACCCTCAATTTCATCTTTATTCCAATTGTCATGGGAATGATATTTACCCTGGTAAGTGGAGACAGGATGTCATCCTCAGCTCTTTCATAGACTCACTATACTTAGGGTTTGAAAGAAATTTGTAAATTTAACCATTGAGGAAGAAATCTTTGAAGAATAATTTTAAACAAAATCTGAAAGCAGACTTGTATACTAGGAACAGACATATTTGTGAAGTTCATTATGTCTGAGAATATTTTACTTCTGTTTCCTTCTCTATAGTGAACAGAATGTTTTTGCATCTCCTGTGTAGTGCTCATTAATGTTTGAGAAACATTATCCCATTAAGGTTAATGAAGAAGCTTATACATGAACACAGTATGTCAGGACCTGAGGCATGCGTGTGGTATCATAAATGGAATATTAAAATGTAGCGTTACCAGCTCTGTCTTTTGTGTGATGCTCTGACTATTCAAGGTTTAGCTAAGAATTAGATTTTAGCTAAGAATTAGATTAGTAAACAACAAATATGCTTCTGGTGTATTTTCCGTGTTTTTAACATTTTTAACTGGATTGGCAACTGGTGAGTTCATGTAATTTATCTTCTCTGTATTTTAAGCTTATGTTCAGAGATATGTTTCCCCCTCCACATTGCAAATAGCATTATTCTTTTTTTAATGGTAAAATAAATAATTCATACTTCATGTGAAGAATTTAAATAATACATAAACACATTGAGAACAGTGAAGGTGACTTAGACTTCCGCTATCCTATAACTGCAGTTAACTTTTGGGGAACTGTTCTTTAATGTATCTGTTAATATATATTCAATACATGTATATACCCACTCTCTTAAATAATTTTGTATAATTGAGATTATGTCATATATCTGTTTTTATTGTAGGCATCTCTCATTAAGCCACATTAATGACTTATTTTTATACTCCATATACTTCCTACTCTTAGAATTCTATACAGATTTACGTATACATAAACATTTAGAGATTTTGTGGTTTGTTTTCCAAAACAATGTGATCAGATCAGTTTCATGCATCTTGCTTAACTTGCTCAATAATATCTCATCAGAATCCCTTCAAGTCATCTCTTATAGCTCTAATCCAGTTTTTTAAAATTGTCATTAAGGTAGTCTATGTGCATGTGTCCTAATTTGTTCAGCCATTTGAGAGGCTTTCTTTAGCACAGTTTAAATATATGAAGCTAAGAAAAACTTATAAAAATCACCCTTAATTTTTAATATCTTTGCATAAAAAGATAGTATAGTGCTGTTGGTATAACTTAGAGATTATTTTGTGGCCTAGTTCATGTCAGTTTTCTAGATTGTCTCATTTTAGAGTGAGTCATAGGAAAACAAGGTTGTTTGAGTACTGAATTTATTTTTCCCTCCCAGTTTACTATCAATGTGAGCACGGACATGCGGCATCATCGAGTGAGACTGGTGTTCCAAGATTCTCCTGTCCATGGAGGTCGGAAACTGCGCAGTGAACAGGGTGTGCAAGTCATCCTGGACCCAGTGCACAGCATTCGACTTTTTGACTGGTGGCATCCTCAGTATCCATTCTCCCTGAGGGCATAGATACTGCTTCCCGTCACTGAGGGCAGCCCTGAGCTAGGCCAGTCCATTTGTAATCAGATTCCAGTTTGGAAGGGGCAGCTGATTGTATATCTGGTCAGTAATGCACATGCTCTTCAGGTTTCTGGGGCTCCTTCTAGGGGAAGGAGAAGGATTGAATCAGGAGTAAAAACATTATGATTTATAAACATATTTTAATGTAAAATTTTGCATTTGAAAGGTGAAACCTGGCCCTATTTTCTGTGTTAAACCCCATTTGGTGCTACTGAGTTTGTTCTTTATTCTTTTATCCCAGCCAGAGTGGATGATCTCGCTTTAGGGGAAAATTAAACTCTTAAATCTCCAAACAAGGAAATTTCAGCATTCCCTTATGGATCAGAGTAACCTTAGAGGCTTAAAATTGTTGCTACTGTTGCTTCCAATTTAGCTGCCCCTCAAATTCAAGTGAATATTTCCTCTTCTCCCTTTACCCCTCTCTAGAAATAAAGCAGGTGACAGGGTTTTCATAAACTTATGAGATTGACTTGTGTATCTTTCTTTAAAAATATTTGTCACATAAATATTTTTCTGCCAGTTTTGGATTTTAGGTATTTTTTTTTTTTTGCATGAAGCTGATAGTAATGATAATGATTTTGTGCTACACTAGGAACTTTTCATAATATCTCTAGTTCTCACAATCCTGCAAGGTAGGTGATACTATTCCCATTCTCTGGCTGAAAAAGCTGAATCAGTGACTTACCCAAGGCCATACTATCCAATAAGTGGCAGAGCCAGAACTCTGACCCAGGTCCTTTTGCTGTGCCACAATTTAAAAGGTCAGTCTCATTATTCTTGTGGTAGATGGTGGCACAGGGGAGCAGGCAGAGTGTACATAGATAGAAAGAGTAAAAGGGTGAGTAAAAAGTTGATTGTGGTATACCTTATCCCTGATCAGCCTAAAAGTTATATAAGATTGATGAAAGAATCTTTTAAATATGTGTTTCCAAGTAAAATGTAAAACAAATCAAGACAGTTATTGCAGGAAGGATAGTGATATTTTCATTGAATTGTTAGAAGGGCATTTATTATGAAGGTCATTAAAAAATTGCATTCTCATATTGAAACCAGACTCCTGCACTATAAGAATTCAGTGACTCCTTTGCTCTGCTCTGCCCTGTGCTGCCTATGAGAGCTTGGCCTTTTATCCCTGCAGAAATGCTCATGTCCTCTTGGTGAGAGGACTTGGTATAGCTTGTGTACTCTGAGAAGAGGATCATGTTTTTGTTTTGTTTCTGCTAACAAGATAAGTTTGCTGCTTGTCTCCTCCCACCTGCCCCCCACCCAAATTAGCTAGGGAGCTGGATGTTAGCTAGAGGTGGCATCACGACCATATTCTTTAAACATGAAAACCTCATGGGGGTAGTTATTATCATGAGCTTGACTGCTAAATTAGTGTGTTGTTTTTTTCCTTACCATTCCCTACCCCCTGCTATTTAAAGAATATTCTTAGGAAGCACCTGCTTAATACAGCTGCTAACAGCTAACCTTACCCTGCACTGAGGGTGGTACTAAAGCTGTTCACACAGAAAGTGAGCCTGGGTCAGTGAAAACCAGAATTTGGACAGTTAAATGATAAAAACAAAAAACCCCTGAACAATATGCACCATCTCTACGATCAGAAGTTGCCTCTTTGAGGCAAGAGGAGAGAAGCACACAGTCCCTAGTTCCCTGAATTAAAGATGCCATGGAGCAGAAGGGAGTTGTCCTGGTGGATTTTGTGTCCCCCATTTAGGAGTCACTTTTAGAAGGGGAGTGAAATAAATTCGGCTTAATAATTGTGTTCTGACTGATCTTCCTAGTTTTTGTATGAAACTCCATGGTATGATGATATTGCCTCAGCTGTTCTCTTAGTGTAATATTGACAGACACTTGGTAAAGTATGTTATCAAAGGTTATCATGGCTTCAGCCTTCCCTCTGCACTGACTGAGTTGCCTTTTCTAGGATGATTCCTGATTCATTAGTGAAAGGATATGAAGTGTCTCAGGGATTTCCTTTTGATGAGAACCTGAAACTACCTGGAGAAGAGTTGGAACTTTCTGAACTGCTTTTGTAAAAACTGCTTTGTACTTGTCACTTCCTTAAATATGTACCTTGATTTTGCTCTAAGGGTCAGACAAACAAAATACTTAGCTTCATTTCTTACCCCTCAAATAAATCAGAATTACTCAGATTTTCCTGCCTTCTACCAAAGATACAAGGAAACTAAGCCAAAAGGTGAATATATTGCAGGAAAGAAAAAAATTAATGGTTATATGTGCCACTGATCTCAACTACAGCATTTGTTGCTGATATAGAACATGTGTGTGTATAAGTCTGTACACATGGCATGTATATAAAAATCTTTCACACTTGTAGCAGTGTGTACTGGGTATTGGAAAGGATTGAGTAGGCACTGTGATGATACTTCACAAACTAGATGGGAAAGATGCATTAATAGCCACAGGTGACAGGGTAAGGAGCAATTCAAGAAAATGTACAGATTTAACCAAAATTTCTCAGGAATTTTGGCATTGAGACTGTCTTCATACTATGTATATATAATAGACAAACATTTCATTTTATAGTAAGTGTTAGCACAGCCAAATACCTGAATTCAGGCAAGCGACACAGTTCACTGAAGTGCACCCTAGGGAAATATATCTGGATTAGGTTTCTCCACTTACAAAATGGGTACAACCAGAGTAAAAGTAGTAAATGGGCGCAAGAGAAAGGTGACGAACCATTGGCAGACAATTACAAGGCCAGTACGGAGGCCAATTTAGAGAGCAGGTGGTTAGAGACAAAGGTAAGTTCAAAGGGATATGTGCTGCACCTCACTGGGAAGGAGGCAGGACTCCGCTGGGCTCTGAAACTTTACTGGCGTTGGGTAAAAACCTCGGCTCTCCGCCACCTCGTAAGGGACTCTCCGGGCAGAACCAAGATGGCGCGCAGCATCAAAGAGGCTCCTGTGTCACGTGTGAGGGAGCGCCGGGGCGGAGGCGTGGCCTCGAGGGAGTCGGTCAGGCCCCGCCCTTGAGGTGGGGCCAGGGACTGTCAGCAGAAGGAGCGGGTAGGACCTTGAGGAGGGGCGCCACGGCGCTGGTGGAGGCTGCAGCTACGTCCGCGCCTGCTCGGCTCCCTAGGACGCGTCGGGCTCCCGGGGTCCGTTCTTGCTCGGATACGAGCTGCCCGGCCTTTAGTGATTGCAGGCAGGTGAGCGTCCAGAGCCCGGGTTGGGGAAGGATGCCTCTTTTTCCCACTTTCAGCTCCCCTCACAGTTTGGGGAGGGGGTCTCAGTCTAGCGGTTCTGGGGAAACAGCACCTTTTTACTCAAATGTGTCGTCTCCTTTAGACTTCGCTACTGCTGCTTCTGCCGCCACTCACCAGCCTTTGCAGTGCCCTGTGCCCTTGGAGGTGAGAATGGGGGGGCGGGGACGATTCTCGATTTGCGAGGAGGGCGTGGAGTTCGCCTTCAGCTCTATCAGCTTGGGGAGGGGGAGTTGAGTTGGCAACTCTCCCGGTGGGAACTGGATGGACTGCGCCCCCATTTCCCCTCCAGGAGAGTCAGAGAAGAGCCTGGGCCAGCTCCGCTCCTTTGGCACAAGAGGTACTGAGGTCTTCGCTCTTCCCGGGGGTCTTATTCCTTTCCACGTTGCTCATATCACCCGTTCTTAATATTGCTAGCTCTCCATTCCTCGAACTGCCAGTCTCAGGCTGTGCCAGAGATGCCCCCATCTCTGCAGTGCTAGGGCGGTGGGGTGGAAGGAGCGGCCAATCCGAGGTCTGGTGAAGGTGGGGTTGAGTGTGGGCGCAACCGTAAAAGAGTGCTGGAATACAGATTCCTGAGCTGGGAGGGTGGGAGTGGGGAACTGACTTTCGACCACGCAGTAGCGGTGTTTTCCCCGTACAGTTTGGTGGTGGGTGGGAAGAGAGAGGTCCGGTTGAAAGACTTGGAAACGAGGTGTGGCTGGGTTTTTTGTTTTGAGGAAGAGGGATTGAGGACAAGGTACCACCAGGTGCTAAAGTCACCTTTGAGGAGAGGTATGCTGGTAGAGGGGTGGGGGAATTGGGGCTGCTGTCCTATGTGGTGAGCAAGTGGTTAAGGAGGAGACTGCTTAGCATGGAGATCCCCTCCTGGAGGGAGCTTAAGGGGCTGCTCCAGTAGCCACGTTTCAGGTTCTTCCCCCAGTCTTCCCCGTTGGAACTGGTACCTAGTACTTTGTTTGACATCCAACAAACATTAATTGGGCACCTACTATAATGCCAGACACCATGCTAGGTGCTAAGTCTTCTGAAGGCAATTTAGGGCTATGGAGCACCTGAAAGGTACACACAGTAGACACTGTTAACAGCTCTGCACACCGCCAGCCCCCGCTCCCCGCCCTCCACCAGCCCCAATTTTGTTACATTGCTATTGGATTAGAAAAAGCCAGAGCCCTGTCCACATCCTTTCAAATAACTGTCTGAACTGGATTCCAACCTATCCACCCCCTACCACTATTAATTAGCAGGCAGTCCCAAGGAAAACTACCTTAGCAAAAGGAACAGTTTGAATGATTTCCTTTGGCTATTTTCTAGAACTTTGTCCTGAGGTGTGAGGAGGCTGCCTGGGATAAAAGGTATCTCAAGATAAAAATGAAGCAATGAATGGCACAATGGTTATCGGGGGCCAAGAATGCACTAGACACCCAGCACAATGGGAGACACCATCTCTGGAAGATAGACGAGTAGGGGTGGGGGGATGTGAAAGGGAAATCTCGTCCAGTGGTATCTGGGCATGTGCAGCTGAGCACGTCATGATGCCAGAACTGTGGCATGTATAAGGAAGGTCTGGCAGCTGGGTGCTAAGGAGAGATTGGAGGGGCAGGGCAGGGCAGGCAGACAGGCTGCTGGGTCTCCTGTCTAGGAGATTGCTGAAATCTTAGAGCTGAAAGAGCTGTCAGGGATTGCTTGTGGATCCTTTCAGAGAGAGCCTCTGAGGATAGCAGGGTGAGAGCTAGGGAGAGGAGCAGGGCCAGGGAGGTGGGGCCCAATGGGGCTTTAGGATATGGGGGAGATAGCTGAGGTCTTTCTATGCCAGGGACACTCTACTCTGGGGCTTTAGGCCCTTGGATGGGTTGACATAGAAACAACGTGTGGTTTCTGAGTGGTATGGATTTGTGTGTGGTGTGTGTGTGCTGGAGAGGAGGAGTTGGTATGGAGCAGGGAGGACTGAGTGAAAGCTGCCTCAGAGTCTAGGTCCCAGGTAGGGAATTGGGAGAAATGGAGGGGAAGGAGTGGGGTCAGAGGGCGGGGTGAGTGTGTACTGCAGCCACATGAAGTCACCATACATCCCCCCTCTGGCCTGCTTGCTCACTGAGCTATAATTAGCTCTGGAGGGCATGTGGTGCTGGCTCACAGGAGTGTGGCACTTGGGATGGCCAGCAGAGTAAAGAGTACTCAGAGAGGTGCTGGTGCTGGGCGAACTCTGAGAGGGGGTGTTTCTAGGGGACCTTTTCTGAATTGGGAGTGGCCTGTTAGGACCTGAGAATGTCATGGGGAAATAGCAGTGGGGGAAGGAGCTCTAAGCCAGGATGGTATGAAACTCCAGGGCTGGCAGAGCCTGAGGACTCCCCTCTTATCTCCTGGCCGCTGGCTCACCAGTCACACAAGAAGCATGACTGCTGCCCAGCTCATTGCTCTGCTTTCAGAGAGCATTGGGAGCTGCAGCCCCCCACCTCCCTCAAGTGTCTTCTGTTCCCCCAGGTGAAGTCAGTTCTAATCCAGAGCAGTTTCTTGCCTGTCAGTCAGGGGCTGAGAGGCCTTGGCTGGGGTTGCTTCATTCTCAAAGAGCTGGAGGAGAAACTATCACCAGTTAATTCAGTTGGTCATACTCCAAGTGGTGCTCAGTGTTGACCCCCAGGCTGTGCCAGAGACTGAATCTTTGATCACATGCTACTCCGTATTGCTCCCAAATGATTACTTGTATATCTTAAGTTCTTTCAGGTAGACTGTGAACTTGTTAAGGGTAAAGATTGTATCTTACTTGCCTTTTGTATCCATGACAATTCCTAGCTAAGTAAGTAATCTACTACAGAATAGGAAGTCTACTGACAGTAATCGTTGGATTGAATTAAAGAGATCTGTCTTCAGATCCTCTGGGTTCAATGAAACCTCCTTGCAACTAGAAATATTTAACCAGGAGCAGAGGATCCTCTGGGGACCCAATACAGTGGTATTACATCAGTGGGGGAATTAGATTCTATAGGCAGTGAAGTGAAACTTCCTAGATCTCCCATAAAGCCATGGTATGTGGTTTAGGTTTATAACTCTGAATAATAATACTAATGTACAGATATAGTATATATTATATAGTAATTATAAAAATACATAATGTATACAATGATTTAAAAGAGTATTTAAGTACAAGTATAATTTTGTAGTTAAGTGTCAGATGAAATAGCTGGTTTGCATTTAGAGGCCTTTATTGCTCACTTTGCCCAGCCAGTGGAATTTTATTTATTCTCATAAATTTATTCTCATAAATTAAATGCATGTCTGATGTGACTTCATGGCCACTGTCTTCAGATAGATAACTGTCATTTTAAAGGAGAGATAGGTTTCCATTTAATTTAAGAAATACTTCCTTAGGACAATGAGGGATTCCTCATTTAGTTGTGAGCTCCTTATTCCTGAAGGATAATCAAGTAAAGACTGAACTGTCAGGGATGTTGTGGAAGGAGCTCCCTGCCAGGGTGGGAGGTTGGCCTGCATGGAATCTGCAGGAATCTGCAGTTCCAAGTATGGGCAGGGGTGGGGGTCGGCACTGGATGATAGAGGTTCTTGACAGCTACTACAGAAGAGGATTTTCCTGTGTTTGGCTTAGAACAGGGGTCCCCAACCCCCAGGCCACAGACAGGTACCAGTCCAAGGCCTGTTAGGAGCCAGGCAGCACAGCAGGAGGTGAGTGGCGGGCCAGCGAGCGAACCTCCATCTGCCGCTTCCCATCGCTCCCCATCTCTCACATTACCACCTGAACAATGCCCCCGCCAACTCCGTCCGTGGAAAAATTGTCTTCTACGAAACCAGTCCCTGGTGCCAAAAAGGTTGCGGACCGCTGGCTTAGAGGATAGCTGCTGAGAGGAGGGCCTGGGAAGTGCAGCCAGGCCAGGAGCTTGACGTTGACTGTTCCGTGAAGAGTGAGCATTCTGGGAGACTTAGGGGGTGACCACCGCCATCTCTAATGCACACGGAGCCCTGGGCTTGGGAGATTAGGCAGTAGAGCTCTGATGGATGGTGCTGAGTAGAAGGGTGGGCTGGGCCCAGTTCCTTGACCTCAGCTCACACTAGGCCAGTTGTGGAGTACCCCCAAATGTTGGCCCTTGTTTGGGACAGAGCACATGGAACAAGTGGAATTTTCATTCCTTCATTATTATCCTCATCCTTCCCTCCTTTCCCTCTCATACATTCCCACAGAAATTCAAGACCACATATACACTTGCACTCTTTCATCACCAGTGGTACGCTTTCATGATCATGCACACACACAAAGCTCTCACGGCACCCATGAGCTCTTATGAACATACATGGTTTCATGACTCCCAGATGCATTCTCACGACCACAGTCGTATACCATCATGAGCCCTGTCATACACTTGTGACCACACACATCCACACACAATCTCACCATTATACATACTCATTCAGGACCCCATTCTCATGACCATACTCTTACACACACACACACACACACGCTTCTCTTTCATGATTACACATTTACGCCACAAATTCTCATGACTATGCACTTACACACTCTGTTGTGTGAATATACATGCCTTCCCCCACATTCTCTCTGTGTCATAACCACATATAGCCCCCATACTTTTGTGACCACATACACATACACACTTTTTGTGGTGCCTACATGTCTCTGGGTAGTTCTGTATACTCTAGACCTTTCACACCCCAGCACCTGGCAGCACTCCCTTCTGGTGTTCCTGATTACCCCTGAGCAGTTCTGTTTTCTGCTACATGACAGCTCTCTAATCTGATGGGCTGACCTACTAACGCAGAAACCTCTGAGCAGTTTTTTGTGAACACCAGAGGACCCATATTTGTCCCACACAGACCTCTAGTTTGAAAGATTTTTATCCTCCAAATAGATGACATTTATGACTTTGTTCCTTCTCTTGCGAACATTATTTGAGGACATCTGTAAGTGTTAATCAACGGCTCTGATTAGCAGAAGATGGCTAGGGTTACTGTACTTAATGATGTAAGTTCAGCGAAAGCCAGGTCCTGCCTATCTTAGCTTTTGTAAATAAATGATCTCTACTAGACATTTAGAATGTGGGCCCCCAGTGTCACCTGTGTAGCCTTCCCAGGTTTTTTTCTCTGTTGCATTGATGTGCTGCCTCTCTGAGAGAACATGTATTTATTTTAGCAGAGGTCTCTGTAGACAATACTTACCAGGGATCTTCTAACCTCTTTTAGGCCTGGAACCCTTTTATACAAATGAAACCTTAATCACATGTCCAGTAAAATTGACAGACTTGGAGTTGATGAGATTAAAGAAAGGAAAGAGGGTTCAGAGCCCTTTGTGTCTGTCTCACCTCTTTCCCCTTTTTTCGTCCCGGGCTGCCCCAAAGGTACTATATCATAAAGCCCAGTTTGCAAATCCCTGGCTTAATTTAAAGATGTAGTTGTGATGGCTGTAATTTTGAAGCGGAACTATTCTGGAGGTGCACAGAGACTTGCAGTCCTCCTTTCCCCACTAGCCTTTGACATCAGTCCTCCTGGGGTGGTGAGAATGCGAGTAAGCATACGGCTAGGCATGCCCGGGGCAGCTGCAGTTTATATCTGTGTCCTGGTGTGGTTGTTAACAGTGCTTCCATTCACTCTCCTGGTTTGGACAGAAAGTTGTTTGCTTACCCAAATGATAGGCCGTGTCTTAGCAAGAGGTGGTTCATAGCTAACTCCTGGGGAGCAGCTGGAGGGATGGGCTTCACAGATACGGGCCCAGAGGAACCTGTCAGATAGAGAGGCCTCTTCCTGAATCAGCAGGATGCGCCGATGTTCGGAAGTTGAGTATCTGGGCTGGCAGTCAGTGCTAACCTGTGCTTGGGTAGCATTTTATACTTTTCAGAACAGTTTCGTGTCTCTTAACTCCTTTGACCCTCATGACACTCTGTAAGATCACTGTCTCGTGTTGTGTGTTACAACCTTCATTTTCCAGATTTGGGAACCTGATGCCCAGAGAAAGTCTAACTGCTGGCCTTTTAGGGGCCCAGGGAACTGGATGATTTAGAAGTGATTTGTGGCCAGCAGTGAGAAACTGTCAATAAAGCTTTTCCAAGAGTGTTTTTCTCTTGGAAGGCTTCCTGTAGCTAATACAGATTTTTAGTTTTCTTATTGTAATTGGAGTGGGCCCAGCCTTGAGGTGCTTCAGGAGCCTGGGGTGCTAAGAGTTAACACTTACTGAGTGTTTGCTGGACACGGATGTCAACACTTTGCATATGTTAGCTCTAGTAATCCTCACATCAGCTATGTGAGGTGAATATTATTGTCATCTCCATTTCACAGATGAAGAACGGAGGCTCAGAGAGACTAGGTGTCTTTCCAGAGTCACACGTCAGTGGAGGAGCCAGCCCGTCAGCCTGCTCCAGAGTCTTCCTTTTGAGGCAGGAGTGGCCTCCATCTTGCTGTAAAGAAGCTTTAATTTTTCAGAGGGGAAGACAAATGAACCTATTCCCAGGCCTTGAGTCAGTTTTTTCTATTTTAGAGTTGCCCTTCTTTAAAGTTGGTCAGAGATACACTTCCCAGAATGACTCTGTCACATGTATCCATTCAGCTCCTTGTATGTTAGGACCATGGTAAGTGTTGGAGCATCCAAAGATAATTAGGTTAGAGTCTTCAGATGAGTCTGTGTTGCACAAACAGAGGGAAAGGCTGTGCTGGGTCAGTGGAAGAGCCAATCTTATGTATGGGGGGGAATCAGAAAAGGCTCCATGGAGAAAGTGGTATTTAAGATGAGCTTAGAAGGGTGATCAGGAGTTCCTTAGACTAACATGGAAAGGAAGACTGAGGCAGGCCAGGTGAGGTGCTAGAAGCTCATGAGCAATAGGTGGGCTCTGGGAGCATGACAGTGGGCAGAGCTAGGGAGTAGCAGGGGAGAAAGGGCTTGACTGGGCTTTGGAGAAGAGGATGAGTGAGGGCAAGTCTTCTTGGGGTGTTGAGCTGGATAGGGAGAGGAACAAGGGAGGAGGAGAAGCTTCTGGATTAGAGGAAAAAAGAGGTGGGGAGTGAGACTTCATTCTACTGGGAGGATGGTATCTGAAAACCCCACAGGATGAGGGGGGCTGAGGGCTCAGAAGAACGTGTTTCTGTAGCTCCTGTGGGAATGTGGTATGGTATGGGGAACTCAGGCAGTCTCCTTACAACTCAGTATGGAGCCAGCTAGGCGGTAGAGGGAGAGAATTGGGTAGGTGGTAGATGAGGCTTTGGAGACAGGTCACTTCCAGTGGGGAAGTGGCTGCCTCATGACCGTGATGCCTGCTACACAGAGGCCTTCGCTCAAGCTAGAGGAGGATCAGTGGAGGAGGCCCGAGGTGAGCTATCCCTAGGCTGCCATCTCCCTGGATGAAGGCGACAAGGGCCGGGGCCCAAGTGCCTTGGCCTCTTGGAAGAAACACGATGCCTGAAGGAGTCATGTCCACTCCCTCTTCCTCCATCCCCTACCCGTCTTTGGAGTCAGACAGACTGGACTTGAATCCTAGCTCTTCCTCTTACTAGCTGTAATAGACTTGATTACATGACTTAAGTCCCAATTCTCACATCTGTGAAATGAGAAGAAGAATTGTGTCTTCCTTGCAAGGACTTGTGAGGATTAAAGTAAGTTAATATATGTCCACTGACAACACAGTGTCTGGCACATGGTAAATATTGAATAAATCATAGTTGCTATTATAATTGTTATTATTTTCCTAGATGACCACTTCCCTCCCCATTTCCTCAGGTCTTCACCCTTTTGGGTGGGTATCTGACCTTCCAATTGGGTGGGTATCTGACCTTCCTCTCTTACCTCTTTACCTTGAAGCGCCCTCTTTGTGTGGCTCATGGCCCACTTAGACTTGAGCACAGCTCCTGGAAGCTTTGCCCTGGCCCTTTGGCTTCTATGGGAGCTGGTAGCTTTGCCTTTGCCGAGCTGTCTCACCGTGGTGGGGCCTGCCATCTGGCAGGGCAGTGGGGAGCCAGCCTGTCTGTGTGTGCATGTGGCCAGCTAGAGCATCAGACCCAAGTGCCCATCCCTCCTGTTTGTTAGGAAAAGATGGGGGTGATTTTGGGGGAGCCAAAGAGGCCTCAGAGTCTGCCTCTTCTGTGTTTAAAACCCCAGAGGCCTGGTTTTCATCTGACCCCTCCCTCCTCACACACACATCAGCTCAGTCTGGAGCCCTTCTCTGTTGTGTCACAGCCTGCCCACACTCCTCACTTGGCAAAACCCCTCACATATGTTTGCTTTGGGGGCTGGTAGCTTTCGCTTCTGAATCAGGACTTGTGAGTGTTACTTAGAAATTATGCAGGAGCTGAGGAGGCTTGTGTTAGGCTGAGATGATAATTGCGCTATTTAAAGATGGCCATGGAGCCAGGAAGAGCCAGGCGTCCTGATGTGGCTGTCTTCAAGCTCCCATCTGCTCACCATGCTTGTGCAGTTTGTGGGGACGGGGAGAGGAAGTCCTGGACAGTCATCTCACGGGCATCTGTCTGGCGTACATCTCTGGGCTCATCTTCAACCTGCTCTACATGTTGCCAGTTCACTAGGGTAAGTGGAGTCGCTACCTGGCTCTCGGTTTGGAAGGAGGCTGGGAAAGGGCTGATGGCACTGAAGCCAGCTTCTCAGTTACCAGAATGACTCGGAGGATTTGAGGAGGCCAAGTCAGACCAAATGGCCAGCACATCACTGTGGGCAGCCTGAGGTCCTATGTTTCCTTCCTGAGAACTTCCCAACCCCTTTCCCATAAGGAGCCATAAAAAACCCACCCACAGGGCTTCCCTGGTGGCGCAGTGGTTGAGAGTCCGCCTGCCGATGCAGGGGACGCAGGTTCGTGCCCCGGTCCGGGAAGATCCCACGTGCCGCGGAGCGGCTGGGCCCGTGAGCCATGGCCGCTGAGCCTGCGCGTCCGGAGCCTGTGCTCTGCAACGGGAGAGGCCACAACAGTGAGAGGGGCAAAACCCACCCACAGGCCCGCCTTTGCCCACTACTAAGGTAATTCGTACTCCCCTACAGTTGTGGGGTGCTTTTCCAAACTCTTTATCCATGATCTCATCCCTCTGAGGTGGACTAAATAAGGGCTGTGGGTTCTTACAGTAGAGGCCTTAGTAGGTCATGACAAGCCCAAGATCACTCAGCTGGTCTGGCAGAAGTGCAGCTCAGGTCTCCAGAGTCCCCGCTCTGGGCTCCTTCCTCTATATTACACTGCAGCCTGCCTGGAGATCTGTTGGACTGAGTCCCTGAGCTCCTGAGCACACTATACTCTTCTCCAAAAGACAGCCTCTGCCATAGGGGGCCCCTTCCCCAGACTGGCCTTCTTTTCTGCTTCTCATTTCTTCTTGGGATGGGGGTAGGGGAGTGGGAAGGGTTGAGGGCCTGGCTGTTGATGAGCTTGGAGAGGTATGGGGGGTCAATGTGGCCTTTAAACCTCACAGATTGGAGCTTTAGGGTGAAGTGGGTAGGAGAATCAGAGGACTTGCTGTTATTAGCATTAGTGAGATGGCACCTCTGGCAAGACTGGGGTAGCAGCCCCTCCTACCTGCTCCCAGCTGCTCTTTGGGGCAGCGATATTGGGGTAAGGTAGGGTGCAGACCAAGGTGCTACTTTTCACCTCTTGGAACCCTGCCCTTTACGGTGGCTGTCCGGCTTGGGGAATGGATCCCTGGATCAGAGTGTGTATCCAGTTTCTGTGTCTGGGAACATGTGTATGTCCTAAGTCTCCAAGTTCCTGTGTCTCCCTGTGTGGGCACGCCCACGTGCTGCCTGAACTACTGGGCCCTCTGGGAATGGCTGTGGGTATGAGCTTGGGAGTTCTCAAGCTGGCACTCTAACTTTTATCTTATCCAGGCCCAAGTTCCTCCCCAGCCTCACCTTGGCTATCCCCCGTTTCTGGGGGAGGGGATAAGGGGATGACAGGGGGGTTCAGGTAGAAGAGACACGGCCCGTTTTTGGTTCCCCTGCTAGGTTCAACCCTGCCACAGGCCAGAGGTTCCCTGTGTCTGACTTTTCACCTCATACTGGGTCCAGATGCCGCCTGTCCTCTCCCTGACCCTCCCAGTCTGCCTATTCCCCAGTCTGCTACCTGAGGGGTGAACAGGAAGCTGTCCCTGTGTCTCCCAAATGGGGATGGGGTAGGGAAGGAGGGAAAGCACCATTTACAGGGCTTCTCTGAGTGCCCATTACTGTGCTGGGTGTCTCACATCCCATCTCTCATAAAACAGGAGCTCTGAAGACAGCTCCCTCTGAAAACTGATTAAGGCGGTAGCCTTCCAGCAGTGAGCAGGGAGGTTGGAAGCTGACGGCAGGCAGAAATCCCTAGCTGCATGCTGCCTTCCTCGGTTCACCTTCCTTTGCTCTGACCACTGGACTTCCCTGTGCCAGGCTCAAGGCGTTACTGCCAGGCTGTGCACATGCTAACCACCCTAGCTGGTGACTTTCTGACAGTGCCAGCATTGGGAAGTTACATGGAGGGAGAAGATTCCCAGGCACGAGCAGGGGCCCCACATGGAAGCCCTGCCCTAGGAGAGTAACATCTCCCCCACCTACCAACATGAATCCTTTACATCATTCTGTCTCTGCTCCAACCCAGAGGTGGTAGGCCATGAGTTCAGAATGGAAGCCTGCTGTCTGCCAGGTTTCAGGAGTAGGGGGTGACTTGAGCCAGAGCCTCCTCCCTGAATGATGGGCATGGAGCAGGTCAGGGCTATCTGCCTGCCCCAGTGTCCAGCCCGTGCCTTTTCAAGGAGCCATGTTGTGCCAGTGGTCAGGGTAGGAGCTACTCTGTCCCTGTTTCCTATGAGCCCAGTAGTCCATCCTGTATGGGACTCACACCCACTAAGAGCCCTTTAACCCCTTCTGTGCTTGCCTTGGCCTGAATGTGGGGGAGAAATCTATGGGGTGGGGTAGGGACCCTATTTCCTCTCCTCCCACTCTCACAGCCTCAGGTCTCGGGAGGACTCTGGGCAGGCTTCCGGCTGCTCCCTTGCCGCTTACTGAATTATTTCTATATTTGGCCAGCAAGCCACGTGGGTGGGGGAACCACTCCACTGCGGCTGCACTTCTGACAGCTGTGGGTGGGGGAAGCTGGTGACAGAGGCTACAGCAGTGGGCATGTGCATTTCTTGGGAGAACTAAGGAAGGCACCATCTGAGTGAGTAAGCCCGGAGAAGGGCCATGCACCAACTCTTCACCCTCTTCCCCCACGTTCTGGTCCACGTTCCTGCCTCCTCTCCCCTCACCCACCTCCTGGATGCCCTTCTCTGCTCAGCTGTTTCTCACAGCAGTCTCTTCCCCAACAGACCACTGCCCTCCGGAAACGATGGTTGTTGCTGGACCCAGCTGGGACTCTGCCAGGCTCCAGTGCTCAGTCTAAGGAAAGGGCCCTCTTCCAGCCCTGCTCTCCCTGCCTGTCATGGCCACGCTCAGCCGCTGCCTGCTTGCCTGGGGACATAGGGCACCCAGCCCCAGCGCTGAGAGGCTAAACCAGGCCCTCTCACTCCATTTCACAGGGGCGCTCTGGGCACCAGGCCCCTTTCAGACCGAGAGTAACTGATGCCGTCTGTTCACTCACCTGGCACTGCCTGCTCTGAGACCCCTACACGGGTCGCCCTGGAGGTGCCAACCCTGTGAACCCCTCCCCTGTGCCCTGACACTGAGAAGGCCCTGCCCACCCCCACCATGTGTGAAGTGATGCCCACAATCAACGAGGGGGACCCCCTGGGGTCTCCCCATGGAACGGATGCTGACGCCAACTTTGAGCAGCTGATGGTGAACATGCTGGATGAGCGGGAGAAGTTGCTGGAGTCCCTTCGGGAGAATCAGGAGACTTTGGCGGCGACACAGAGCCGGCTCCAGGATGCCCTGCATGAGCGAGACCAGCTCCAGTGCCACCTTAACTCTGCCCTTCCCCAGGTAAGGCCCGATAGTCTGCATCTCCCTCATCCCCTTCCCCTCACCCAGCCTTTCAGAGCCCTCAGCTTCTGGGCCCTCAGCTCTCTTCGTCTATTAGCGTCTCAACAAATGGAATTCACAGAGCATTTACTCTCCTTCGCCTTGCTTCATAATACTTTTCCCTGTTACTCCCAAGCTCCTCAGGCTGAAATTGGCTCCACCTGGAGAAAAGGATGGACTTTGATGTGGGAAGAAAACCCAGCCTTAGTTGCCAACTGCAGTGAACCCATGCAGCCAGAAGGTGGCAGGCTATACTGGAAAGACACCTCCACCTTGGAGGCTCCTCACCAGGGTCCTGTTCTTGGAAGTGGTGGGTGGCGAACCACAGAGAATGGAGATGGGAGAAGCCTTAGACCTCTCATTGCACAGATGAAAAAAACAAGAGGCATCACATGGAAAATTATAGGCAGAGCTGTGATACCCCCCTTATTCTCCTCAATCAACATGACTACTAGCAATAATGGTCACCATTTATTGTGTTTTCTGTGTGCTAAGCACTTTGACTGGAATTTCCTTCACTAAATTCCACAGTGCCGAAGTTAGCGCTGTTATCGCCATCATCTCTATTTTACAAATGATGAAGCTGAAACTTGAGGAGATTGGTAAACTGCTCATGGCCACCCTGCCTGTGGGGGTGCTGCAAGGGTTAGAGAGGCAGCCCTGAGGGGCCACACAGCTCAGGACTCAGCTCCAGGCCCTCTCCCCCACGTGTGGGGAGAAGAACCAGAGTAGCTGAGTTTCCTACCCAGGGTCCAGAAGCGTTCGGAGGGCATAGTCTTGTGATGCTCTGTAGATAGGAATATGGAGCCCTGGTGAGGAATTGGGGTGGGAGATGGGCCCATCCTACCCCGCTGTGTTCGGAGCCCTGAACAAGCCCCCCGCCCCCAGGATGAAGGAGCCAGTCCCTGCCCCCAGGGAGCTCGAACACTAGAAAGGAGATAGACAAGAACCCAAATGGTAGGAAGAAAACGTGGAGGAAGAGAAGAGGGGCCCCCAAAGGATTGTTAAAACAGTGTCAACACCTAAAATAGCTTCCAGATAATTGTCTTTCGGATTAGAGGTTCAAAGGGGTTAGGTATCTTGTCCAAGGTCACAAACGGGCAGACCTGAGATTTGATCTCAACCCCTCACTGGGAGCTTCATGAGGGCAGGGATTATGTCTTTTCTGTTACTGTGTTTCCAGTGACCAGCACAGGAGCTGGTACATGGTAGGTGCTCAGAGTGCCTGTGTTCGTAACGGTTTTCAGAGGAGGGAGAAAGCCTTCCACTGGGAAGTCTGGAAAGGTCCCAAGGAGGTGTGTCCTTTGAGATGGACTTTGAAAGATCAGGTGTTGATAGAAGATTGGGCTTTCAGGGGTCGGGGGAGCCCACTGAGCAAAGGTGTGGAATTAAGAAGTTTACTAGTGACTGTAAACAGCGGTTACCCAGGTTGACCAGGTCTTAGGGTGTATGGAAAGGAACTGTGAGAGAGAAGCTGGAAACCAGGATAATAAGTTTGGATTTAATGGTGTAAACAACACTGTGCTTTGGGAGATTACCTTAGCAGCAGTGTGTCAGAGGGGTTAGAGTTGGGGAGGGACGTTACTAATGCCAAACCAGAAGTGAAACTCCCCTCCATCCACTTCTAAAGGGAAATGTCACTGGATTGTTGGAGAAACAGAAATACAAAATGGGAGGGAGGACATAATCAGGTTATATTGGTGGCTGGAGGGGGAAGGGGCGCAGAGCAGACCTGGTGACTTTCTCACTCTTCTGTGCAACTGTATTCCCTTGCACCCTACCACATCCTTGGAATGCTTCCCCTCTGGAGAAGCACATGCTAGTAGTATGGATGGATAGGGATTTTTCTGGGGACAGTTGGTGGAAGCAAGGGACGAGTGAGAGGATCCCACCGCTGACTCGGGCGTGCAGGATACTGCTTAGGTGGTGGATCCCCAAGCACTGAGGGGCCTTGGGGGTTTTCAGGAATTTGCCACCTTAACCCGGGAGCTGAGTATGTGTCGGGAGCAGCTTCTAGAGAGGGAGGAAGAGATATCAGAGCTGAAAGCAGAGCGGAATAACACGAGGGTAAGTGGGGTGACCTGGTGTGTGTTTGTGCTTTGGGGGTGGGGGGTATGACCAAGGGAGCAGGCATGGCCAGGACCAGCACATCCCCAGCCCTATCCTAACCTCCTCCTGCCTTATATCACCCTGGGGTGATAGTCAGTTTGTTCAACCATCAGTGCTAGGCTTTTCACCTCTAGTTCGGGGTCAAGGAAAAGGTCGGGGTCTTGGGAGAGAGGCTAGGGCAGGTATTCAGTTGGGGCAGCAGCTGTTTACCCACACAGAAGTATTTCACCATTCTAACAATGGTACACATGGCAGTACTCGTGTCTGCTGGCTGTTCATGTGGACCCTGCTTATAGCCCCTGGGCTCACAGCCCTTCCTCTTGCCCTCCCCTTCTCTCTGCCAGTTGCTTCTGGAACATCTGGAGTGCCTAGTGTCCCGTCATGAGCGGTCACTGAGGATGACTGTGGTGAAGCGTCAGGCTCAGTCACCTTCAGGGGTTTCCAGTGAGGTGGAGGTGCTGAAGGCTCTCAAGTCACTGTTTGTGCACCACAAGGCCCTGGATGAGAAGGTACCTAGGCTGGCCCACAGCCTGCCTCCACCCCCAATCCAGCCAGGCTTCCCCAGAGCCTCCATGCATCCCTTCTCTGAGATTTCTGAATCCTGTGTTTAGGGAAAACTGCCTTCTAGCTTCATAACTGGCTCCCTCCTACCATTAATCCAATTTCCAGGTCCTCCTATTAGGTTCCCTCTCAGAAATTTGCCCCTTGGCAGGTCCTTCTCTTTGCCTTATGCTCAGTGGTGGTCGACCAAGCCCAGGCTTCTCCAACTTGAGTCCAGTGGGGTCTCTGTTTCTTTCTTCATCTCCCCTTTCATCTTGGACAGGTGCGAGAGCGGCTCCGGGTGGCCCTGGAGAGAGTGACCACCTTGGAAGAGCAGTTGGCGGGTGCCCACCAGCAGGTAAGCTGCTTGCCCTCCCTCCATCTGTAGACTACAGCTCCTGGAAGCCAAGGCTGGTTTACCCCTTTTCCCTACTCTGTTCCTCATCAGATTTCTCCCCTCTGTCTTAACTGGAGACTCTTAGCCAACAGGAGACATCTCTCTCTAGGAGGTGGGAGACTTGGAAGGGCCTGGAATATATAGGAGGTTCTCTTCTCTTTGACTCACTGCCCTGGGGACTGTGCCCTACAGGTGTCTGCCCTACAGCAGGAGGCAGGGGTTCAGGATGGAGTAGCAAAAGAGGAGGGGACTGTGGAACTGGGACCGAAATGCCTGTGGAAGGTGGGTCATGGGGAGCTGCATAGAGGGGACGTGTCTTACCCCGGACAGGAGGTGGGGGCCCTGCCCTCTCTTAGTGCAGTAGAGCAACTGCTTGAATTAAATTTGGAGCTATCTCCAATGGTACCATCTCTCTTTCCTTCTTCCCCCTACCCCATCTGCAAAGAACTCTACAGATTTTTGTTTTAGTGCCCAGTACGCACACTGCTAAGCATATAATGTGTTCACTTGCATTGTTAGGTGCCATGTACCTAAGAGATCACTTCTCTTTCTGAGCCTCTGTTCCCCTAGCCATGCCCCTTTCTAGGTTACAAGAGGCTGAAACAGCAGGTAAAACTAGACATGATTATTTTTCAAGGGATACACAGGAGAGTGAGAGTGTTTGGTCATTGTCTGGAATGAGCTTCTGGAGGCTAGAGGAAGAAGGGTGTACCTGGAGGTGTGCTCTAAAATTGGGGGCAGAGCTGTGATCTGCTCTGGTTGTGCTGTCCCTCTTCCCACCTCCCCAGGGCAGGGCAGGGGAATGGGATGCCCAAGGCTCTGATGACTGACTGATAGTTCACTGTCTCTGGAGCATGACGCGGGCCAGGTAGAAGAGCTGCAGGAGCTCCTGGAGAAGCAGAACTTTGAGTTGAGCCAGGCCCGGGAGCGACTGGTCACCCTGACAGCAACCGTGGCCGAACTTGAGGAGGACCTGGGCACGGCCCGCCGGGACCTTATCAAGTCGGAGGAGCTGAGCAGCAAACATCAGCGGGACCTCCGGGAAGTGAGCAAGGGCCTGGGCCTGACCCTATCTTTCTGGGTGCAGGTATTTGGCACTCAGGAAGATAGCTGCTGGATGTCCTGGGTGTAGAGGGAGAGCCAGGCAAGGGCTGAGGAGTGTAAGACTGAACACTTGGTAGGGTCCAATGTGGGGACGAGTGGTGGGAGGGATGGGTCAAGGTCAGAAACTGATAGGGTAATGTGGAGGAGATACAGCCAGCCAGATTTGGTGGGGAGGTGCGGACACGATGAGGGCAGGAAAAAGCTGATGACCTTCATCTCATCCTCTCCTGTACCGCTCAGGCTCTAGCCCAGAAGGAGGACGTGGAGAAGCGAATAACCACACTGGAGAAGCGCTACCTGGCTGCTCAGCGTGAGGCCATATCGATTCATGACCTCAATGACAAACTGGAGAATGAGCTGGCCAATAAGGAGTCCCTGCACCGCCAGGTAACTCCTGCAGATGGGGTTGGGGGACACTGTACTTGACCCTGGATGTCCTAATGACCATGCTGGAACCTCCCCTTGGTGGCCCAGGAGACCCTGAGGTGCTGGTTGCCTTGGGAAAGGGAAAGTCAGGTATCTCTGGGTAGCCAAGAATCAAGATTGTTCCCTGCGGCTTCTGACCTATCACTTGCTCTCTACTGAGGATGGGCCAGGGGGTGGGGGAAGCTTCAGTACTCCCTCTTGACTCTTCTCCCCACCCCCTACTTTGCTAGTGTGAGGAGAAAGCCCAGCATCTGCAGGAGCTACTGGAGGTAGCAGAGCAGAAACTGCGGCAGACGATGCGCAAGGCTGAGACGCTGCCAGAGGTGGAGGCTGAGCTGGCCCAGAGAATTGCAGCCCTCACCAAGGCAAGTGGGCCAAGGGCCTGGGAATCTTCCTCTGTTCCCTGCTTCCTGAGCTCTTATGTAGCCAGGCAGTGAATGGAGAGAGTGGGACGCACGTTGGGCTGGGGGCCAGGAAACTGCTTCTCATTGCATGGCTCCAGGAAACACACTTTGTTGTTGTGTCTGTCACATGGAAGAGTAATCCCTGCCCTCATCACCCCACAGGGATGTGACAGTTCCATAAGAAGGGATGTAAGAGTACTTTAATAAGTAGAAGAAACTGTGCTGATGCAAAATATTTTTATTATCATTTACACCATTGTAGTTAATACTTCCTTTGGTCGGGGGTCTGAAGTGGAAAAAATAGAACTTTCATTTCTGGAAAGGTGAAATCTGAGAGGAAATATGATCAAAGTTTATACATCTCTGAATGGGGTGGGAGTTTAGGCTGAGCATATCTTTTTTTTTTTTTTGTCAAATTGAAGCATTCTAGATCTAGGGACCATCCCTAGCTGTTTGAAGGCTTCAGCTTTTGGACAAATAAAAGGGAATATAATTTTACCCAATGGATAGTTAACTTTATGGAGGTATGCAGGCTGAAAACATCCTAGGTCTGGAAGAGCTATGTAAATGCATGGACATCTACATGTGGTGGCTTAATCAAGAGAATTTAGGAGTGTTTACAGCGGGTCGGAGGCTTTCAGGGGTGCCTCATGTGGGATCACCATAGCTACCCACCCAAGCAATGGAGAGAAGAAAACCAATATTTAATAAGCATCAGACCCCAGAGCCTCTGGAGGATAGAGGCTGGCCATTGTGCCAGTGTGGCAGCTTGGGGGCTCTGGGGATGGAACCTGCAGCCTGGCTGTACCTCGGTAGACTCGGGACCACGTTTGCTTCTGCCACTGACTTGCTCTGTTACCTGGGAAAAGTCACTCCCTCCCTAACTGGGCGTCTGTGTCATTATCTCTGTGATGATGTCATCATCTCTATAATGATGGGGTTGAATTTGGTCGTCTCTAAGGCCTTTCAGGCCCCTAGGAGTGAAGGACAGAGTTTAAAGTGCAGCAGAAGACGTTATGTGTGGGATGCTGAGCAGTCAGTTTTAGTAACTCTCAAAACTGACAAGAAGGGATGGACTGAAGTGATTCATATGTTCAAGGGAGTCATAGTAGAAGGGCCTTAAGGAGGGATTTCCTGACTGTAAGATGTGTGATAGTCTGGAATACCTTGTCAGAAGAGGCAGTGGGGTCTCCATCTCTGAAGATGCATGAACGGAAGGGGAGACCACTCTACCCAGGCTGCTTTAATAACAAAGGTAATCACCATGGCTAACATTTGTTGAGTGCTTATTGTGTCCTAAGTGTTTGCCGTGGATTATCACCTTTAGTCCTTGCAATGGGCATAGGTGCTGTTATTACAACTGAGGAGATAAAGGCTCAATAGAGGTTCAGTAACTTGCCCAAGGTCACACAGCTGGGAAGGGAGGGAGCCAGGATTTGAACCAGTCTGGTTTGAGTCCATGTTCTTAAGGACAATTCCATCTATCTGGAGGCATAGAGATTTATGGTCGCTCATACTTTCAAGTGGGGTTTTTTTCTGGAAGCGTAGGGAGAATTTAGCCTCTTGAGCTGCCAGCTCTGGGATGTTTCAAGGCTATAGCCCTGAGCAGGAAGGAGAGGGTATGGGTGGGGGGAAAGCGGCAGGGTTGGGGTACTTGGAAAGAAAGGCAACGGTGGTGGCAATTATGCTCCAAGATGGTAAGTGGAGAGCTTGGCTTTCTTGGTCCCTGAGGCCCTGATTCCCAAGGGCCGCTCTGGCACCTGGGTGCATGGGATACAAGGTCTGAGCAGGAAGGCAGATGATCTTCGGGCTGCACTGACCCATTCCTCCCTCCAGGCTGAAGAGCGGCATGGCAGCACTGAGGAGCACCTGCGGCAGTTGGAGGGACAGCTGCAGGAAAAGAACCAAGAGCTGGCAAGGGTGAGCTTACCGGGCCAGACCCTCGAGCCTCCTCTCAACCCCAGGGCGGCATCCCAGGATGGTCTGTGGGTAGGGAAAGGAGGAAGAGTGAGAGCTAGGGAAGGACCTGGCTAGGGACAGGGACAGAGCCACAGAGGGGTGGGAGGAGGTGGTCAGGAAAGCTGCAGACAGGGGCCCCCGGAGGATAAGAAGGGGACAGGTGAGTGGGCTGGAACCACAGCAGGAATGAGTGGCTCCCTGGGATTGCAGTGAGATGGCCCTGGGGTGGCTTGGCGCAAGGTGGTCTGGTTATGCAGGTGCGCCAGCGGGAGAAGATGAACGAGGACCACGGCAAGCGACTGTCAGACACCGTGGACCGACTGCTTAGCGAGTCGAATGAGCGCCTGCAGCTCCACCTCAAGGAGCGCATGGCGGCCCTGGAGGAGAAGGTGCTGTGGGTGGCGGGCCTGGATGGGCAGGGCTGCCCGGAAGGACTGCGCTGGCGGAAAGGGGCGGGGTGGGTAAAGGTGT
>NW_020173731.1:13353184-13361986 GCF_003031525.2 Neophocaena asiaeorientalis asiaeorientalis | reverse complement strand
GGTGTGGAGTGGAGTTAGGCTGAAGAGGAGCAGCCTGGGCTGGGGGTGGGGCGGTCTGGCAAGGAGAGGTAGGGCTGGGAGAGCAGACCGGAAGGCAGATCTTGCTGGAAGGGGAAGGCCTGAGCCCGAGTAGAGGAGCCGGGGTGGAGGGGAAGGGGGGCATCTTGGCTCACAGCTGTTCTCCCCCAGAACACACTGGTCCAAGAGCTGGAGAGCTCCCAGCGGCAGATTGAAGAGTGGCAGCAGGACAAGGTACCCAGCTGCTGGCCAGCCCTGCCAGCCCGGGAGGGCTGGGCTTGCTGTGAGGAAGGGACACGCCTGTGTTTCAAGCAGCTGCCCTAAAACCCAGCACTGTGCTAGCCAGTTTGTTAGTCCATGTACACACATTATTTCACTAATCCTCCCTAAAGCCTATCATAGTAGATGCATCACCGCCACCCACCTGTGAAGAAGAAACTTAGCCGTAAGCATAGGGCAGAAAGTGGGTAGCAGAGAGGCAGGACGCTGTGAAGGACTCGACAGAAGGATTTGGTGGGGCCTCAAACCTGGTGAAGCTCTTGCTTTCTGGTGATTTGGGCCGGATTAGCCACTATCCCTGTGCTAGCAATGTCTGTGAGGTCTGGGAGTTCACTGAGGGCCCCTCTGCTGCCCAGCCTTATTTGTCATGCATTTGCTTGTTAGTGAGAGCTCAGCAGGCCTGTTCTGGTAGAGTCCTTCCAGACAGACCTTCCTTCTGGCCCTGCCCCTGCCAACCCTTCTACTCACTCTCCAGTTGGACCTCTTCTCTTTTGGTGTCATCTGTGGGCTTGGCCTTGGGTCCCTGGCTTTGGAGTTTGCAGTGCATTCTTCTGCTTCTCCCCAACTCTGCTGTTCTCTTGGTCCTTCTCTCCTCTCTCTTCCCCTCCCTCGCCCCTACCCCCACCATGGCTCTGCCTGGCACAGGGCCGTCTGTCTGAAGAGATGGAGAAGCTGCGCCAAGAGGTGGACCAGCTGAAGGGTCGAGGAGGGCCATTAGTGGATGGCATCCACTCCAGGTACTGGAGCTCAGGAGGCTTAGTGTGCTGTGATGGAGTCCTGGACAGACCTAGACAGGCCCTGGGGGAGGAGACTTCCTCCCACCAAAACACCGCCCAGGATCTCAGGGTCCTGCTCATATTCAGGGTGGGAACTTTGTAAAGTCACCCAGCTCACTTGGGCAGTTTAGAAGGGAGCACCTGTCCTCTGAGGGATGCTGAGAGGCAACTAAAGCACAGGATGATCCTTCGCCACTGCCATGAGACGCAGGGCATGATTCCTGCTTCCTTGACAGAGGGCACGCCCTTGAGAGGGGTCTGCTGAGTTACATGCTCACCTGTGTCCCACAGGGCCTGCTCACAGGGAGTATCTGGTTCACTCTAGTTACTTTGAGACACCTTATTTACGGCTCTGAACCTAATGCTTAAAGTAGGCCCATGTTTTAGGGAACTTCTGGATTTTTCTTCATATTTTGTGAAGCATTTGGCAGTGAACTCAGACCTCATGCCTGCGCTCAGTTCTTTGCCCAGAGAGGCAGGCTGACGATCGAGGAGACTGAAGTAGATGAGGCCACTCAAGGTTCATGGCTCCTGGATATTTTCTGTCCAAACCAAAGTCTCTTAGATCAGAACACATAAGGTTCCCTATGGTCATGCTCTCGTTAGATCAGAGAGATAGGGATCAGCTTCTTTGAAGAGAGGTTAAAGGAAAATTGTACATGTATATGTGCAGAGGGGTAGGGCTTAAATTAGGGAAAGAGATGTTGAACGTGAAGAAGAGAAGCCTGTGGGTTTCTGGGGTGTTAGAGACTTGGGTATCAATTTCAAGTTTGTTAGGAATATTTGTATAGGAGTGTGGAGAGAAGCAGGGAATAGAGACAGAAAATGGTAGTTGGAATTCCTCCTACTTCCCCCTTCCTGTAGGTTGCTCAGAAGAGACCAACCCCCTACGCCAATTAAAAAGGCATAGCCCAGAGTTCACCAAGCTATTTGGCACTGCTTGCTTTCCTTAATGGTTGGGAGTTCTTGGCTGTGACTATAGAAGCACTGGCCCCATCATGGAATTGGGACTGAGTTGCAGGGAAAAGGGGGGAATAAGCAGAAACTCCCCCATCCCTCCAGATAGCTTGTGTAACCTGTTGTAGGCTCACCCTGTCCCTTTGCTCTGGGCTCCCTCAAGTTCTAAACTGGGAAGGCGTAGGGAAGAAATGTCAGTAGGGGAGGCTCCAGATATTCCAGAGGATCATTACTGTGATCCTAAAATTTCAGGGTTGGGATAGACCCTTGGGGCAGTCAAAATGCTTTCTCTAGCCCGTGTCTCTGATACAGTGTCAGGGCCTCCTGAAGCTTCCTGCGGACAGGGAGTATGCCTGGCTTGAATTTTGGCCAGGGACTTAGTCCAGAGGAAGACCAGAGGTAGTTGCTAGGGAGAAGACCAAGAAACAAAGACGCTCAGAGTTCAAAGGACTCTTAGAGATCATCCCTTCCAACTTCTCTTGGTGCCGTGACCCCTCCCACACATTCTTGTCAGGTGGCCAGGGAGTCTCCACCTGAATACCTCTCTGAGGGGAGTGCAGCTTGTTCAAAGCTACCAGTTGCATCATAAGCCAGCTCTTGCTATTTGAAGGTGCCTCTTGTGTTAAGTGGAAAGCTGCCTCCCTAGAGCTTTCTCCCCTGGATCATACTGACCCCTGGAGCACCAGAGAATAAACCTAATCTCTTGCTTACCTGGCAGCCCTTAAGGCATTAACAAAAGCTCATGTCCTGCTAAGACTTCTCTTTTCCCAGCTGAAGATCCCTTAACTCTTTGGGCCCAGTGGGTGTAAGCTGGGGCTGTCAGTCCTCAGGGCTCGTCTTCTCTCCCCCATCCGCCACTCAAGGGCGCACATAGGCAGTGCAGCAGGTGTGCAGTTCTCCCTGAGCGCAACCGCCCATGTACCTCAAGGTCTGCATCGTTCCTACTCAGCACTGCGGGGAGAGTCTGCCAAGGTGAGGGGGTGGAGGGGTGAGTGTGGATGGGTCTACCCTGGGGAGTTTGGGGTCAGTTCAGCCACGCGCCTTGCTCCAGTTTCACAGGCGGCTGGTGTGATGCAAATCCTCCCCCTACCCTCCCCCGTGTCAACGACAGCTGCAGCCTTGGGGTTGGGGCCATCACTGCAACAGCTGTGTCTCGCCTCGACCTCCTGGTGGGCAAGAGGTAGAGGCTGGTGGGTGGTCAGCTAGTCCCTGGGGCCCCACTGAAGCCTGTGCATGTGTACCTGGGTGTGCAGCACGTATTTCTAGTGGTTGGGGTGGGGGATGCAGGGGCAAGATGGAATTGGCAAGCTTTCTGGAACAAAAGCTGTGGTTTATGGGTAGGTGAGAGAGGATGACAGGTTAACTGGCCATGGGACGGCACCTGAAGTTTTCTGAGAAGCATGTAGCTCATGTGGAGTCTGCCTAGGGAGATTTAGAGGGAACAGGAAAGATTAGGGGCAGAAAAGGACTGACTTCAATCTTTTGGGGAAGTCTGATTCCTTCCTAGCCCCATAATTTTTAACCGTGCTCTGTCTCGAGCCCAGATCCTCTACGTGCTCTAGGGCACCAGAAGATATAGGTGGAGAAGGAGGGAACTCCTAGTCTGATGGCGGAAGATTCATCTCTGCCATTAGGGAACCCCTAGTGTAAGCGGGGAGTTGAAGTCTGAAGTCATCTCTTTTTCTCTCTCCCCTCTCCCTTTCCTCTGTTTATAAGAGCACAGCAGCTGCCCAGGACCTCAGTCTAAAGGCTGCAGGAGTGGGAAAAGAGCCCTAAGGGGATCTTGGGGGTTTGGGTCATACAGGATGGGGTTAGAGATGGCCTCTTTCCTTTCCTTCCGCTGCTCTTCTCACACTCCCAGCCCAGTTCTGTGCTCTTTCTGCTTCTGGACCTTTGTCTACCGAAGGGGTTTGTAGAATGATTTCTGAGAAGCTACCTCCTCTGAGGGTTGATCGGAGGGTCCTGTAATGTGCTGAAACTCTGAGACACAAGACAGTCATGCCTGCTTGGCTTTTTCTCGTTTCCTATATCTAGTCACCTTTTGTGTGAGTAGAAACAGATTGCCTTTACATAATGCTTACTTGGTGCCAGACCCTGTGCTAAGTGCCTTACATGCATTTCCTAATTTAATCCTCAGAGCTACCTATGAAGTAGGTACTATTACCATTCCCACTTTACAGATGAAGAAACTGAGGCACAGAGAGGTGAAACAACTCTCTCGTAGCTTGTATTGGGTGGAGCCAGGATTCAAAGCAAGGCAGTCTCTGGAATCTGTTCCTAACCATTCTGCTATCTGGCTCCTTGAGTTTGCGTAGTATTTCTTAGACTTTAACATACAAGTAAGTTACCCAGGGATTTTGTTAAAATGCAGATTCTGAATTAGTAGGTCTGGGATGGGGCCAGAGATTTAGCATATCTAACAAGCTCCTAGGAGATGCCAATGCTGCTGGTATAGGTTGGGAGGGTCCTGCTCCTTAGTCATCTGGTGTGTCTTATTACTACTCCTCTATCCTCCTTCTCTGCTAAGGACTGGGAGCCATCTCCACTGCCTGGGGTGCTGGTCCCCACAGCCACCCCTGCCTTTGACAGTGACCCTGAGATCTCTGATGTGGATGAGGATGAGCCAGGGGGTCTGGTGGGCTCCGTGGACGTTGTCTCCCCCAGCAGCCACTCAGACGCCCAGACCCTGGCCGTGATGCTGCAGGAGCAGCTGGATGCTATCAACGAGGAGATCAGGTTAGGGCAGGGGTGGAGGGCCTGGGAGGTTCCTTGAAGGACAGAGGCTCTTTGTGTTTGGTCACCACAGGAGAGATTCTACATGTGTTTGCTTGTCTCTTACAGCTGGACCTTAGAGTGCCACAGTTTAGGGACCCTGCGTGGGGCATCGGGCAAGGTTCTGGCCCAGTGCTGGACAGAGAGGGGTAGGACCTCAGATTGACTTCTTAGGCTTCATTTTCTCTCCCAGGTCTATGGAGACTGTGTTCCTGAAGCTCCTGAAGCTAAACATAACCATTTTGAGTGTAGTTCCCACATACTGAGGCCAACTCAGGGTGAGAGCTTTGGTCAGTCTAATCACAGTCACTGGAGGAGACAGCATTATCTCCATTTTACAGACAAGGAAACAAACCAGAGAGATTAAGTGATTTGCCCAAAGCGATACAGTAAGTGGCAGAGCCAGGATTCAAACTCGGGTCTAAACTCAGTGCACTGTGTCATGCCTCTGGTCTCTAATGAGGCATCAAACAGAAACCATTGGCAGGGAACGTTATGAAGACCTGCACTTCACCCTGCCTTTGTAGAGAGTTTATTAATGTTTGTGACAAACAGCAAGAGAAAATCCAAACCAGAGAATGTCAGAGCTTTACAGGGCTGTAGGGGTCATCTGGTTCAATGGTTCCCACACTTTTGGATTTCACAGACCAGCTAAGAAGAAAACACTAGACACACACACACACACACACACACACACACACACACACAAAGAGAAGGGTACTAACATAGGACTGCCAACTTTCATTCTGCAAAATGAAACATTAAAGATAATTACCATTTCCTACCACAACCATTCTACAAAAGAAAGGATATTTTAACATCCCTAAAGTTGGAAAGACATGCTCTGAGAATAAAGATAGGTCCTGTTCCTAAAGGATAGTTGGCATGTTTACATCAGTTTGTGTGTGTGTGTGTGTGTGTGTGTGTGTGAGAGAGTGTGTGTGTACATGTGTGTGAGTGTGCATACACACATTCCTCTCTGAGTGCCCCCTTCATACACATGACATTATCACTGTTATTCTAATTTTTCCTTGGAACAGGAAAAGCTCCATCAGGGATCAGTATCAATTAAAGGTCCTGTGTTTGAGAAATACTGACCTAGACCATTCCTGACATTGGGTATATTGGGAAACTGAGGCCCTATAGATAGTGGTAGGTCAAGAATTCTGACTTCCATGAAGGTTTATATTCCACTGACTAAATTGCCTCCTTTCCCAGCAACTGCTTTTGTTAAATTAGGGAGTTTTGTTACATTAGGCCAGTTAACAAGAAAGAGAGAAAATTGTCTAAGCTGCAGTGGGATAGAACCAACTCTGCCCACAGGGCCTTGTATGTCCCTGCGATGCCGAAAACAATGGGGCACACCTGGCCATTGCCTTCTACCTGGGGTCACTGGGTGGTGACTGCAGGCAGTGCCCACACCTGCCTCCTGCTCGTCCTCTCTGGGGCTAATCATGAGATCCGGTTTTGCCTGCCTCCCAGGATGATCCAGGAAGAGAAGGAGTCCACAGAGCTCCGTGCTGAGGAGATTGAGACACGAGTGACTAGTGGCAGCATGGAGGCCCTAAACCTGACCCAGCTGCGCAAACGTGGTTCCATCCCCACCTCTCTGACTGCCCTGTCCCTGGCCAGCGCATCCCCTCCGTTCAGCGGCCGCTCCACACCTAAGCTTACTTCCCGCAGTGCTACCCAGGACCTGGACCGAATGGGGGTCATGACCTTGGTGAGAGTCTTGGGGCAGTTGATGAACAACCTTGTCATCACTGGGCTTGGCCGAGGGGAGTTGAGAAGGCACAGCAGGGCTCACTCTCTCATTTGGGCCCCAGCATCTTCTTCTCATGATGTGTGCAGACCCTGGCATACCAGGTCACCAGCATGTCCTTCTGGGTCTGGAAAGGGCTATGTAGTATCTTCCTTACCCTCTCCCTTCGGTAATGCTTAAGAAACTCACCCAATGCCCATACCTCTTTCTCTCTTCCAGAGGTAGCCCTGATTTATTTTCTCAAGCCAGTTTTTTGTTGCTGTTGTTTTGTTTTGTTTTGCTGTGATATTCTCTTCAGGCCTGTGTGAGGCACTGAATCCTATCTTCTCATCCTAAGACCACTGGGCTCCCCTTGGGGTAGACTTTCAAGCAACCAAAGGGTGAGTCCAAGCTCACCCTTCACTCTCTCTTCCAGCCCAGTGACTTAAGAAAGCATAGGAGGAAGCTGCTGGTGAGTGCTGCCTGATGACGCAGGTACTGATAGGTTAATTCTCCCAGGCCTTTCCCTTTTGGCTTCTCCCCACTGGGCCCTTGAGTCTGAGTCTGAACTCTGAGAGGCCCCTAGGGCCTCCCCTCTGCTTTTCTCCGTGCTCCTCTGCCTGTCTGGGCTGGGTAGGCAGGCCCCAGATCTCTCCCTCTATCCCCTGACGGCTTCACTGTCTGTTCAGTCACCAGTGTCTCGGCAAGAGAACCGAGAGGATAAAGCCACCATAAAATGTGAGACTTCTCCTCCTTCCTCACCCAGGACGCTGCAGCTAGAGAAGCTTGGCCACCCAGCCCTGAGCCAGGAAGAAAGCAAGAGGTAAATGGAGCGGACCCCATATTGAGCCTCTCCATTCCCAAGTTTATCGCGTCCCTCTCTCTGCCTCTGAACAGGCTGCATCTCACTTGTCCCAGGTGTCTGAACATCTCACTTGTCTTTGAAACACCATCAGGGAAGGACAGTCCCATGTCTCCTTTGGTCCCATGCTCTGATCATACCCCCTTAACCCTCCCAACTCTGACACTTACTGTAAGTTCTTCCTGAAGTCTAACTTCCATCTCTCATGCTGTAATTTAAGTATGTTTCTTCTCATTCCACCCCCTCCTGGCTGTCATCCTGTAGTGCTTTGGAGGATCCAGGCAGCAACCCCAGCAGCAGCAACAGCAGCCAGGACTCCTTGCACAAGGGCACCAAGCGCAAGGGCATCAAATCATCCATCGGCCGCCTGTTTGGGAAGAAGGAGAAAGGCAGGCTGATCCAGCTGAGCCAGGGCGGAGCCACGGGCCATGGTCTCTGTCTCCTAGTAAATGGGTGCGAGTAGAGGGCAGAAGCAGGAGGGTATCCTTGGATCCAGTCTTCTCTGCCTGCCTCCCAGGGACCAGTGGGCAGAAGCCACAGACACAGAGATTCAGCTCCGGAGAAGAAGTTTTCTGTTAGAGCTATTTCACAGCGGGAAGGGCTACCTCATGAGGTGGTAGCTCCTGCCACGAGAAGTGTCAGGCATCAGTATCAGGCTGTTTATTTGATACGCTGTCGAAGGGGTTCCTGTATTCAGTGTGAGGTTGGACCTCTGAGGTTTCTTCCAATCTGGAGGTTTTCTGAGGTACTGTGCTCAGGACCTTCAGGAGAAATTTCTTAGTTCTTTCTCTAAGAGAGTCAGTTCTTAATTCCTAGTACATCTTGCCTTCAGGACTCAAAATATCACAATGCCTAATCGTGACTTTGTAGACATTATAGTCAAGTAAGTGCTTGGGCAAGGGTAGCATTATTAACACCTCTATGACGACATAAAGTTCCAGTGTGTGCTTGGTGTGTGGTAGGTACACAATAAATGTTAGCTATCTTCCTCTCCCTTCCCCTATTCCTTTTTTCCTTTCTTCCTTTCCCTCCCTTCCTCCTTCTCTTTCCCTCATCTATTCAGTTATTTGTTCAATAGACATGTATTGAGTAACTACTATAAACAAGGCTTAGTATTAGGTATCGGAGCAATAGTGCATTCCTTCAAGGACTTCAGTTTCTAATGAAAAGGAAAAAATAAAGAGATGATTCTAAAACAATATTAAGATAGCAATAGGCTCTGGGTGCTTCTGGAACTCAGAGGTCAGCCATGGAGTGGTGGGGGCGACAGGAGAAGCTTTCTCTGCTGGGCAACACCTGGGCAGAAGCTTGAAGGCTAAGTGGGAATTAGCCAAGCCAAGAAGAGGTGTGTGTGTGTGTGTGTGTGTGTGTGTGTGTGTGTGTGTGAGGGGAAGAGG
>NW_020173731.1:13266351-13352924 GCF_003031525.2 Neophocaena asiaeorientalis asiaeorientalis | reverse complement strand
AGGCAAAGATTCATGGGTGTGAGAGTTTTGTAAGCAGTTGAGTCTATTCAGAGTGGGGAGGGAAGAGGGTAGAGGGAGCAGAAGAGGTGAGTTTAGACCCTAGGCTGGGGCCAGCTCATAAGGGCCTTGCAAAATATATTGTGGAGCCAGCCACACATGGGAGGGGGCAGGGCTGAGAAGGTCTGGTCAGTGGAAGAGGCATCTCATGTTGAAGCCTTATGATTTCCTATGTTCCCCACACCACATTGGCACCTAAACCTAAGACAGCATCCCAGATTGGCTTCTGGATTACCAACACCCTCGGTCCTCTGTGCACTTGTGAGGAGTGACCAGGGCTTAAATGAATTGTAAAATGCTGCCCCTGCCATGAACTCTAGCATCGGTTCAGGAGATCCTTAACAGAAGAGGACAGAGCTATGCATGTTCCCTTTTGAGATTTGTGCAAGTGAGTGGCCCTGAGAAAGAGGCCCAGACACACATCTCTGAACGTGCCTCTTTCCCCACCCTCAACCCAGGTCAGGATAATTCTGTCTGAGCCTCGAAGCCCACTCTGGCTCTCTGGGTTTCCTTTTCCCCTTGGTTTGGAGGAGGGACAAGTTCTGTCTAGGATTCTGCTGCCGTTAGGGTGGAACGACTTCCATCCGTCTGCCTGAAAAACACCTCCAGGGCTGAGGCTCCCAGGGGAAGGCTCTCTGGGCTTGGAGTGACCCACTCGATGCCACTGTGGGACTGCCTGGCTGTAGGGATGTCATGTGGAGGCTCCAGGAATAATGGGTTGTCCCATCAGACCCTCGGGTTGTCACATGCTGAGGAGCCTCCTGCTGGCCTGCTCCCCGGTCCCGGCCCAGGCCAAGGGAGGAGAAGCAGAGAGGGCCTCGCTGATATGCCATCTCTTCCCTTCTAGTTCTGCTAATAGACTCTGAGCTCGGTCTGCAGGAGCCCATGGTACCTACCAAGCTGGGGACCCAGGCAGAAAAGGACCGGCGGCTGAAGAAGAAGTAAGAGCCACCGGCCAGTCTCTGCCAGGGTGGGGTCCAACCCCTCATACACTCTTTTCCCTGGACTGCCATGGGACTGAGTTCAGGCAGCCAGAGCCCAGCAAGGCCCCTTCTGGACTGAGTTGGCCTGGTCTAAGTGGGCACAGCAGGGTTTGGGAGGTTGTTCTTAGGATGACCTGAGTGAGAAGGAGACAAGGTGCTGTGGGAGAGTGACCCAGCATCTGGGGATCTCTGACAGAGCAGAGTAGAATGTGTTTCAGGCCATGTGCAAACAAAGCGAGAGCCCTCACCTCTGGGAATGGAGAGGTGTTGCTGCTTCATGTCTTGGTGTCACACTGCTTCAGGAATAGAGCAGGGGTGGCAGTCCAACGGTGGGGAGAAGGGGTAGTGGGAGTCCAACTCTTGGCACAGCCCATGGTCCCTGGGAGTAAGCTTGGTTGAGAAAGAAGGAAGGACTAGTGAGTCTGTTGTTCCTCTTCCTGCAAGACACCAGCTGCTTGAAGATGCCCGCAGAAAAGGAATGCCCTTTGCCCAGTGGGACGGCCCTACTGTGGTCTCCTGGCTAGAGGTAAACCTGGGCAAAGGGAGTCTAAGTCTACTCAGGGGTCTGGTGGGAAGGATGTGTGGACTGGGACAAGGACTCCTTGGGCAAAGGGGTGGTATTTCTAGAATTTTCCCAGCATGTTTCTCCCGTACCAAGTGCACAGTGCCATACCTAGCACTTAGCCAGAATCGATGCTATATACTCATGCCTCTCAAGTAGCTAAGTCTGGATAAGGGGAATTAATCTTCACTGAGCCATTAAGACTTTCACAGGTGTCCCCATTAAGACTTTCATTCTTCCTATAGGTGCCCCCAGGAGCTAATCACCCATGCAATGTTGGTAAAGTCCCTTCACCTTCCCAGGCCTCAGATTTTTCATCTGTAAAGTGGGGAAAAAGAGGCATTTGATGATGGTCATCTCCACATTTCTAAATTCCTCTGCTCTTCATTTGCTGTTCTGAGGCCATGGATGAGGCCTGGCCCTTGCCTCTCAGTATTGCCAGACTTTTGCAGTGGAGCCCAGATCTTGGGAAAGGGGCTGAATTTACCCTCTGTGCCCCATATCTGCAGCTCTGGGTGGGGATGCCTGCTTGGTATGTGGCAGCCTGCCGGGCCAACGTCAAGAGTGGTGCCATCATGTCAGCCCTCTCGGACACAGAGATCCAGCGGGAAATTGGCATCAGCAATGCCCTGCACCGGCTCAAGCTCCGGCTGGCTATCCAGGAGATGGTGTCGCTGACCAGCCCCTCTGCCCCGCCCACCTCCAGGACTGTGAGTGGCCTCTCCCTCACCCAGGACATTTTCAGAAGCCCCAAAATAGTGTTTACAAAGTTTCATATTGGTCATTGGGAAGATGGTAGCATTTGAGTCCTGCCCCTTACTTCCCATCCCCACAAAGGGTTCCACCAGGTCTCCAAGAGGAGGTAACACTGTTGCTAGCAGAATCCCAGCAGGCCTAGTTCCCTGCCTCCCACGTACCACTCATGAGCTCCATCTCCCCATACCTACCCTGCCGGTAATTTTAGATCTTTGGGCAGAGTTTCCAAAGACAGGACTTCTGGGTTCTGTGTTTTTGCCAGATTGGGGTAGCAGAGGGAGTAGGGCATTTGTAAATTCTGGTCCGCCAACCTCTCCATAAGAATGTAAACCTCTCCATGGACCCCCCAGGGTAAAACCTTTCACTGTAGTCCATCTCTGTGATTGGGGTCAGCCCTTATTCCAGATTCGCACCATTTATTAATATTCATTCAGGAAACATTCGTTGGGTACTTCTATGTGCCAGGCATTGTGCTCAGCAGTGCAGATACGGTAATAAAAGAGAGCTGCTCAGAGCTAGACGATGTGCAGAATTCTGGGCTGGGCCTGTGGGAGGACTTAGGGGAAGGGAGCTATGTCTTGTCCTTAGGGCTCCCAGCCTGATGGGGAGCCTAGGAGCTCACACGCAGGACCAGCTAGGTTTCCTCTCTGCTTACAGTCTTCTGGGAATGTCTGGGTCACCCATGAAGAGATGGAAACTCTGGCAACATCCACTAAAACAGTGAGTCTGGCCCTGGACCCTGGGCCTGGGGTTAGGGCTGATGACTTGCATGAGGATGAGGGAAAGGTTGTGGGAAGTCAAAGGGGCTTGTAGCTGATCTAATACGAGATTGGTATCCCTGATGTGTGATGGAGTTCTGTTCTCAGGGTGGTGGGTGGGTGGGAAAGAAGTGAGAATGGAAACAGTTTGTGTGTGTGTGTGTGGGGGGGGGTTGGTCTATTCCAGGGGGTCACAAGTTCACCCTGGGCTACTGGTATACTCCAGTGAAGAAGAGCAGGGCTTGGGAGCGTTTTGCCCTGCTATTGTCATGAAGCCACAGAGTCCGTAACCCTTGTGCTTGAACCTTGGTGGAGGAACAGGGAGGGTTGGGAGGACCTGGCACCTCGCCTGACTGTGTTTCTGCCACACACACATTTGATCCCCTCTCGCTGCAAACACAGGCGCGTGCACCAGCCTTCTGTGCTCTCTTAACCTTCCTAACAAGCTTTCCCTAGTCACCCATTCAGCTACTGGGGTGTCTGCTTCTCCTTCTTGATGGGACCTTGGGTGGAGGCTGCCAGGTTTCTTGACTTTGCCTGTTTCCCCTGACATGCTGCACTCATTCCTAGGACAGTGAGGAGGGCAGCTGGGCTCAGGTAAGACCCCCTCCTCTTGTCCAGAACCAACTCGCAGCAGTTTGGGGTAGTGTTCTCCCAGCAGGTTCGCTCCCCTGCAGGACTCTCTGAGCCCCAGTCTTTTAGGTCCCTCTTCACACAAAGAGTCCTGGGCACAGGTTCTCTCCTCTGCTGAAGCCACCCACCTCCATCCTTCCTCATTCCCCTTTAGCTACTTCTGGTTTTTCACCATGGCAGGTGAGGGGCCTTGGAGGGCTGTGCCCCCAGCATGCCTGCCTCTTCCCCTCAGTTCGACCCTCTTCCCAGGAGTAATGAGACTTAGATTAGTATGAATCCTCTTCCTCTTCCTGTCCCTCTCAGGGGTACCCCTGGTGAGCTGAGCAAAGGGCTTTCATTCATTCACTTGGTGAGCAAGGATTTACTGAGCAGCTACTAGGTGTTAGGCCTTTCTATGCCCTCTGGATACAGAAGTGAGCAAACTTAGCCCTCATGGGGCTTATATTCTAGGGGAGAAACAGACAGTAAACAAACAAATAAATGGATAATATATCAGATAGATGTAAGTGCCATGAATAAAAACGAAGCACGTAGCACTGTTTGTACTTGTTGGGCAACCCCATCAACAGGAGACTGGACAGATCAGTTACAGTATGTTCTCACAGTAAAACACTACTTAGCAAAGGGAATGGATGACTCAGACATATAGTGTAAAGTGAAAAGTGTAAGTCCCCAAAGATTTTCTATTAAAACTCAAAAACAAGCAAATTTAAACATATTATTTAGAGAAATATACCTTGGTGACTATAAGAACATTTTTTCAAGCAGGGGCATCATGGACAGAAAACTCAGCATGGTGGTTACCTCTAGGGGGGCAGTAGGGCATAAGATGGGGAAAAAGAGCATAAGGATGGATGCAACAGTGTGGATAACATGGATGGTGTCCAATGATGTCAACTTCGTTTTTATGCTTAATAATGAACATACGCTACATATGTTTTATATGTATCAATCGTTTTATTTTAAAAGATAACAAAATAAAATGTTCAATTTTAAAAAAATCAAGGTGGGTAAGGAAAGAGAGTGATGGAGGGTTACCATTAAAATTTGTTCTAAGGATAGATGGTTGAGGAGGTCCCTGCCCTCAAGGCAGGAGGCAACGACTAAGTGGAGCAGGCCTCTCAGAACCAGACTGGGTGGGTGGTGGGGCGCACAGTGTGTGGTGGGGTGGGGAGGCGGCACACGAAGGACCTAGAGAATCTCTGGAGAGACAACCAAGCCTTAGAGAAGAGCGCTGGCAGGCGCAGTTCACCTTACTTCATTTTTTTATATCTTTAGCCAAACGTAACTCCCTGTGGACCGTGTGAGGCCAGTTTCCCAAGTGAGACTGGCTTTCTTTGTCACTCTGCAGCCCTCTGTAATGCAGCCTATCCGCTGGGCTCAGCAGGCTTGAGGCTGACTGAAAATCAGGAAGGCGAGTCTGCCTTATAGCACCACAAATGCATTTCAGAGTCAATGGGAAGGATTTCCTATGACTTGCTGCCTAGGTGGTTGCTTCTGTTCATTAGTGTAGATAATTGATAAGTGAGTGGGAATATATCATTCCAGGATCTTAAAAAGCTCCATTTAAAATCCTCACCTCCCGCCTCTACCAGCCCCTCAGTGAAAGTAAGCTGAGATTTTTTTGAACTGCTAGCTGCAACCTGCCAGCGCTGCCTTTGCCCCCAGCCTCCTCCATCTTGTTCTCCAGACCCTGGCCTATGGGGACATGAACCACGAGTGGATTGGGAACCAGTGGCTGCCCAGTCTGGGGCTCCCCCAGTACCGCAGCTACTTCATGGAGTGCCTTGTGGACGCTCGCATGCTGGATCACCTCACCAAGAAGGACCTGCGGGTCCACCTGAAGATGGTGGACAGCTTCCACCGGTGAGCCAGGCTGGAACCCGGGGCCACCTCCCTACACAGGTCTCCCCCAACTCTGGGGGTCTGTCTCCAGGAATAGAGGTGCTTCCATCTCTTTCTTTGCCTGTTCTGGGTGGTAACAGGTCTCCCTTTGGGGAAAGCCAAATCTTTGTCTCCCCTGCAGTTTGAGGGTTTAGGCCTCTCACCTCCAACCCTTAAGACACAGTCATTTCTCTTTAGCTTCACTTGGAAAATTTTCCCCCTAGATATGAGTTTTATTTCTTGTCATTGAGCTTGCTGAATTCTCTACATTTACCCTGAGAAGACTCACACTGAACCCAGCATCTATTTTAGGTGTCTAATTCCTTACAAGATGAGAGGAAAGTTCTTTCTGGATGCTTGCCCTGCCGGCATCCCAGATCTGAGCCTCTCAGTTTTAAACACACATCCTTTTGTACAGGAAGCCATCCAGTGTTCTCCTCTTCTTTGTTGAAAAGGTCTTCTGTGCAAAAGGATCTGCAGTGGAGGTCACAAACTGGTAGCCTGAGGGCGGAACGTGGCGCACACATGTACTTTGTTTGGCCTACGTTGTATTTTTAAAACTGTGACCTTAGCTGCCAACATTTAAACACTAGGAAATGTTAAACAAAATTCTGGATGTCTGGCTTCTCTTGAAAGAGAGAAAGCTCTCTGGGCACATCCCAGCATGGAAACAACCAGCTGGAGCTAGGGAGGCAGCCCTTCTAAGACATAGGTTTTCGGTAATGGTTCCAGGAGTTGATAGGTTTTAGGAAGTCCTTTTTAACATCCAACTTCAAATCACACAAGCTGCTATTTGAGCCAGGTCTTTTATCTTGAGTAGTTAATGTGACAAAGGGTGGAGCTGGGAGTGTGTGGCTTTTCAAGGTTCTTTTAGGGCTCTGCAGGTGTCCCTTGGTCTCTCCAACTCACAAACAGCAGAAAGTTATATTTGGAAGGGATCTAGTTAGCCTCCATATTTTATGGGTGAGGAAACTGAGGCATGGGAAGGAGCAGCGAGCGGCCCAAGGTCACGCAGGGACGCTAGCAAAATGCAAGTCTCCTGACTGAAACCCAGTTCTCTTGCCACCACATTGCAGAGCCGCCTATGCTGGAACCCCCATCTGTGTCTGCCCTGAGCACCACCCCTCCCTCACCACCGGGGCTGAAAGAGAATCTTTTGTTTCTGTCAATCCGGGAGGCTGCCAGGCCTAGCTGCACCTGTTCCCTCCTCAGTGATTGATAGGGCTGGGGAGAGAAGGGCCATTCCCCAGCAAGCTGAGATGTGCCTCGGCTGCTAGAGGATCAGGCAGCCCAACCCTACACAGCATTATGGAAGTCCTTCCCCGACCCTTTGCCCATGAGAGACTCTCAGCCTATATACACGGTTCCAGATTTAGCTCTAAATCTTGGGTACTTCACAGTTTCTAAAACATGTCCACATTTCTTACCTCAATTAGGTATATAACTGCTTTTTTTCCACTTAATATTTCATAAGCATGTTCTTATATCTTTAAAAATTCTTTTAAATCATACTTTTTTTTTAACGATGAGAAAGGGTTGTTTAAAAACTCTCCTTTCACAGATGGGGAAAACAAGTCCAGTAGAGATTGAGTGTCACCAGGTCACTCAGCCAAGTGGTTACAGAATGGGGCCAGCATCCTTCTTTCTTAACACCCAACTCAGAGCTCTTTTCCTTAGACCGTAGTGTTCTATTGAGCAGGTTTCCATGAGAATCTCCTATTCTGATAGGAGAAAAAGCACACACAATAATTAGTAATGTCCTCCCAAACGTGGTACCATTACTGAATGCCTCTGATGTTCAGGGGCTGGTCTAAGCCCTTTCATACAGGATCACCTTTAATGCTCACAGTAACTCTGCAGGAGAGTTATGACCCCCATCTCACATATGCTGAGTGCCACTCAACTGGGAAGTGGCACAGCTGGCATTCAGATCCAGGTTGATCTGACTTTAAGGGCTTTATATTTTTGCTAAGCTGTGCAACAGCTTTGAAAGTCATAGGAACTGAACTGAAAATTATAGTAAGTGAGATTGAAATTGGAGGCATTTCCAGTTAGGAGGTATGTGTGCATCTGCGCCCTCCAGGGGACCAAGTCTTAAACCAGTGGCCTTGAGCAGGATTCCTTAGAAGTGGTGTCTCTGAGCTATAAGGGTTTGTTCTAGGCAGATGGGCTACCTGGGTAGAACTGAGGGGAGAGAAGTAGGGAGAAATCAAGCATAATTTAATCTCACAAAGCAATGGCCTCAATGATAGAGTCAAAAGTATTTGGAATTGGGAGAGACCTATTTTATTCCTCCACTTTGTAGATGACAAAACCCAGAGAGGCTGAATGACAGAGTAGTGCTCAAGTTTAAAGAAGAACACTACAGGGAAAGCTGCCCAAGATGGAATGAGCTGCATCAAGAGGTAGTAAGCTCCCTGTCACCAGAGGTATTTAGGCACAGGTGTTCATAATACTCAGAAGGATGTTACAGAGGTGACTCCTGCATTAGGTGGGGAGCTTGGACTGATAATGTGTGGGGTCCCTTCTAACCTACGGATTCTTTGATTCGTGGCCTGGCTTAGTAATTATTTATTGAGTGCTTACTATGTACCTGGTACAGTTTAAAGTACTTTTAGTACTTTATGTGAATTATTTCACATCATTCATTTAGCATCCATGGTGTTTACATTTGTGGAATGTGTCAGGCATCATCCTAGGTGTTTGAGATACATCAGTGAACTAAACAAACCTCCTTGCCCTCATGGAGCTTACATTGTAACTGGGAGAGACAGACAAGGAATTATAAATATATAGAATGTTAATAGATAAAAGGTGGTAGAAAAAAAAAAATTAGACCAGAGTAAGGGGGATTGGTGATGCTGGTGATGTTGCAGTCTTAAATCAGGTGGACAAGGTAACTACTGAATTTAAAATATAACATTTGAGCAAAAACTTAAAGGAGACAAGGGGGTAAGCCATGTAGCAGACTGGGGGGCAGGGAGGGGGTGTGTTCCAGGCAGAAGGAGCAGCCACTGCAAAGGCCCCAAAGCACAGAGGCCAAGCGTTCCTGCCACGTTTGAGGAACAGCAGGGCTATCAGTATAGGGGCAGATCATGTATCACATTGTAGGCCATTGTAAGGACTCTGAGTGAAATGGGGACACAAAAGAATATCTGGAGGGTTCTTTGTCATTCCAGTGCCTGGAGAGGGAGGGATATGTTGCTATCATTCAAAGAACTTTCCTTTGTCAATCAGGCCCACACCCTGGCTGAGAGGGAGGGCTTGGGGTAGGCAGAGAGAGGGAAGTAGCCTTGTGATGGACTATGTCTAAGCCCTGGGGGAAGGAGGAGAAGGAGTGGGCTGGGATGCTCTTTGTGCTGGAGCATATAGGTCTTGATGGGCTGTGGTTGGTGCTGGATATGGGGCAGACGTGGTAGAAAACACGGCCCCAGTGAGGCTCTGGCTCAGGGGGGCTGTGTGCCTGCAGAACCAGTCTTCAGTATGGCATCATGTGTCTGAAGAGGCTGAATTATGACCGGAAGGAGCTGGAGAAGAGGCGGGAGGAAAGCCAGCATGAGATCAAGGGTAAGCTTGTCAGGCTCAATGGAGCCTCCTCTGAAAGTTGTGGTGGGAGCGGCTTTGGGGGAGCAGGGACCTGCCTCACAGATCCCTGCCTTGGGCTGAGTGAAGGGAGAAGAGGCATTCTGTGCCACAGGGAAGCTCCAAATCTAAGAGGGAAGACACAGCCCTTAGGGAGCAGGGAGCTCCCAGTCTGATGAGGGAGACGCAATCCATGCCCAAAGGATGCTGCCATCTGGTGGAGGAAAAATAGCCCCCGCCCAATCAGCTGCAACATCCCCCTCCCCAGCACATTAGACAATGGCCACCAACGAGACAAATGCAATGACCCCCTTGGGAGAGTGCTATAGACTGGTGTGAGAAAGTGCTCGTGGAACTTGGTGATGTGGGTGGGGCTGGACAGGAAAGAAAGGCAAGTCTTAGAAGAGACCTTGAAGGTAGAAAGAATAAGAAGAGGGCCATTCCCGCCTGGGAGCAGTGGATGACTGGTACAGGGGCTCTGGGGAGAAAGCCTATTAGCCTGACCCTGAGTCTTGCAGGCTGGCAAGAATGGAGTGGTGTGGGGCTGGTTCTCCAAGAGCCCAGGTGCCAGGGAGGACAGAAGGAAGATGTGGAAAGTTGAGGGGGGTAGGGGTGGCTAGGAGCCAAGAGAACAGGGTGGACTGGGGCTCTGGGTCTAGGAACCTCTATTTCTGTCCCTGGAGGGGCCTTGGCCAAACCTGTCTCTTTCTGCTCCTTTTCTTCCCCTGCCCTCCAGATGTGCTGGTCTGGACCAACGACCAGGTGGTTCATTGGGTCCAGTCTATTGGGCTCCGGGACTATGCAGGAAACCTCCATGAGAGTGGTGTGCATGGTGCTCTGCTGGCCCTGGACGAGAACTTCGACCACAACACGTTGGCCCTGGTCCTCCAGATACCCACGCAGAATACCCAGGTAGGCTGTAAGTCTCAATCAGTCTGATCTTGGTCATCAGTCTCATCTTGGTCATCAGTCTCAATCTTGGTCTCTCCCTTTCCTCCACTCTCTTGCTCTCTCTCCCTCTGATATGTGCAAGTTTATGGATTGGTGGGAGGGCTTTCTGGAGGCCTGTTCTAGAGGGGATCACAAATGTCCTCAAACCTCCAAGTGGTCCCTGTGCATAACCAAGCCCCCCTAGGAAACAAGTGCCCTTCACATACAGAGCACGTTCAGCACAGGCCTGGAATACTGTGTTAATCCCCACACTGCAGTGAGCACCCCCGTCTCCTCCCAGCCCCATCTTTACAGCTGAGACTTTTCCTCTACTTGCTTCTCTGACCTGACTATTCATAGAAGAAAACTAGCGCTGGGGCCCACAAGGACCAGAGAACCCATATCCCCTTTGTTTCCGCCCCCCACACCCCCGGGGGGATCTGTTCCTGGGTCCCTAGGTTTTAGAAAGTTAAATATACCAAATAACACAGCCCAGAGCTTCTCCATGCCAGGGCTTTGTCTCCCTGTCAACAGCTCAAAAGATTAGACATCTCCTTCCATTACATTTGATAATTATTATGGAGCTGTCATCTAAGAATATACCTAAATTCTCTTGAACCTATTTATATGTTTGGCTTTTTTAACTTCCTGTGGGTAATGGACTCTAGAATTACTACCTGTTGTGTAAAGTACTACCTAATTTTATTTGTCCTAAATGTACCCACAGTCGGCTCCCCCGGGGAAGAGAATTGCCTCATCCTAATTGTCTACGATTTAGTACGGGTATTTGTATTTGACTAGCTCTCACCTTCTGTGATTTCATAAACTCTGATTGTGTTGCCTCTGGGTCCAAGCTTTTACTTCTTCAGACAGAGTGGTCTTAATTCTTTTAGCCTTTCCTCATATAGACTTGTCTCCATGCCCTGATCATTTTAGCTGCCCTTGTCTGGACTGTTTGCAGCTGTCAGATCTCTTGAAATTCAGCCACCAGAGCTGCACAAGCTATTCTGGGAGCAGACGAGTTTTCGCTTGTGTGAGGATAGGGCTGAGTTGTCTTGTAATTTTGGGTGGAGTGTTGGCCTTTTAGGGGTGATGGCAGCACACAGGGCCAGGGCATCCTACAGTCTCTCTGCAATGACCCATCCCAAGCAGTCAGAATGGATAGCACAGATTCCCCTCGCTCTCTAGGAAGAGCTGAGATTTCCCCCAAGCTGCAATTTTTCTTATTTTAATCAAGGAGTCATTTTTAATTTTATTTATTTATTTCTTTATGGCTGCATGGCACGCGGGCTCAGTAGTTGTGGCTCGTGGGCTCTAGAGTGCAGGCTCAGTAGTTGTGGCACATGGGCTTAGTTGCTCCACGGCATGTGAGATCTTCCCGGACCAGGGATTGAACCCATGTCCCCTGCGTTGGCAGGCAGATTCTTAACCACTGCGCCACCAGGGAAATCCCAATGCAATTTTTCTAGGCTTGCCCATTTCCAACCCCATCAGCTGCTTTCTTGCCCACTCATACAACTTTGTGAAATGTTTCTGAAGTTTGTAAATGTCATAGTCACCTTTCATTACCCAGAGGAACAGTGTCACCTGGATACTTGAAAATTAACTATGCTTCTCCTTTCTGATCACTTAAAAAAATATTATGTTCCCAATACCAACAAAGACTGTCCCCACAGAATTCTATGGTTAATATTATCTACCCAGAAATGGGCTTGTTTTTCTCTCATTTCCTATCTCTAAATACATCCAGTTTTTTGTGGACAACAGTACATCTGTAAAGAGTAGCAGGGCTACTCTCTGTTGCTCTCTAACTGTTCTTATTATTCTGACCCATTCATTTAGCTTAGCTATTAGGGGAAGTAGGATTGACCCAATATGGAATCCTTCATTAAAAATGGTTCAGAATATCTGGTGGTAATTTTGAAAATGTTCTTGTTTCTGGCATTTCTCAAATCTCCTAGCAAGAAATTGCTGAGAGGCCTATAGAGAAGGCCTTTATGCCCCACTCAGCCCAAGGGCCACCAATATCCATGACTGAGCAGTTTTCCTAAGTTTAATTTTTGATGTGGAACTTTATAAAATACATTTATATAATCTAAATAAGTTAAATCTTCATTATCCATGGTCTGCATGCTTATTTACCCCTCCAGAAAGATAGCATGGCATGACACTCCCTTACAGAGACAAACTTCCCAGTAGGTGAAGTCTGTCCATCCACGTGTTCTATGATCCTACTTTTTAAAAAAATTATAGTTTTCTAATTTGCTCCATATGAAAAAAATTGTAAGGTTAACATTTTGACTTCTCAGAGGATACCGAGGTTAGCTCAAAGGAGCGGCATCAAGGGCTAATGGGTTAAATGCACTGAAAACCCCATCTCTGCCCTTGGACCCCCAAGGAAACAGGTGAAAGATGGCATTAGAGGTCACTAACTATAGCCCCTCCCTTCTCTCCCCCTTTCACCCTGTGGACTCCAGGCACGCCAGGTGATGGAGAGAGAGTTCAACAACCTGGTGGCCTTAGGCACAGACCGGAAACTGGATGACGTGAGTACCTGGCTGTGAACTGGTCACTGTTGGTTTGTTGGAGTTCATGAGTTCTGCTTTCCTCGGGCTAATGACTGGTGGGGTGGCCTAAGGGAGGAGAGTCATAGAGGATGGGCATGATATCAGGGGGTTGGGGAGGCAGGGACAGGCCTAGCAATAGGCCTGGAGAAGTCTCTATGAAACTCCTTCTGGGTACCTCTAGCCTCTTCCAACTCTGTGCCCTAAACCTCCTAACCACACAGGATCAGAGGTCTTCCCCAAAGGTCATCTCTTTGGGATCATACCTTTTTCTTTATCTTTTAGAGCCCCTCTCTTCAGTGCTGTGAGCACAGCACATCTCCAGCCTGCTACGTTTTCCCACCCATCCAACAGTGTGGTTGTTTGGAGGTAGACATTATTCTGAGGTCATTAGATGACAGGTTTGCTCACATGTTCCTCAGTGCAGTCTGACACAGCTAAACACATGGCTCAGGCTTCTATCATCCCAGCTTCCTTTCTTAGTTTTACTCTTATGCCCCAGGTCACTGAAGAAACAGTCCCTTCCAACTGAGTTTCATCAGGCCTTCTCCTCGAGTTCAGGTTGGACTATGTCTTGGAAGACTCCGAAGTTCCAGCCACAATGCTCCTGTTAGAGATGCTCCTAATCTAGCATTAGGATGCTAGACTGGTGCTCCTAGCATAATGCTCCTCCTAAAACATACGTGTTTCCTGTTTCTGCTTTCCTCGGGCTAATGACTGGTGGGGTGGCCTAAGGGAGGAGAGTCATAGAGGATGGGCATGATATCAGGGGGTTGGGGAGGCAGGGACAGGCCTAGCAATAGGCCTGGAGAAGTCTCTATGAAACTCCTTCTGGGTACCTCTAGCCTCTTCCAACTCTGTGCCCTAAACCTCCTAACCACACAGGATCAGAGGTCTTCCCCAAAGGTCATCTCTTTGGGATCATACCTTTTTCTTTATCTTTTAGAGCCCCTCTCTTCAGTGCTGTGAGCACAGCACATCTCCAGCCTGCTACGTTTTCCCACCCATCCAACAGTGTGGTTGTTTGGAGGTAGACATTATTCTGAGGTCATTAGATGACAGGTTTGCTCACATGTTCCTCAGTGCAGTCTGACACAGCTAAACACATGGCTCAGGCTTCTATCATCCCAGCTTCCTTTCTTAGTTTTACTCTTATGCCCCAGGTCACTGAAGAAACAGTCCCTTCCAACTGAGTTTCATCAGGCCTTCTCCTCGAGTTCAGGTTGGACTATGTCTTGGAAGACTCCGAAGTTCCAGCCACAATGCTCCTGTTAGAGATGCTCCTAATCTAGCATTAGGATGCTAGACTGATGCTCCTAGCATAATGCTCCTCCTAAAACATACGTTTTAGGGCACAGCCCCTTCCCCAGCCCTTGCCTCCTCTCCCCTCCCTCCTCCCTCCTCCCTTTCTTACCAGTAACCTTGCCTGCCTTCGCTGTCAGGTCTGCCTTAGCTGCCTTGGTTCCAAACAAGTTAAAAAAGAGCCCAGACTGTTTATTTTTAGCTTCTCCATCATCAATCAGAACTGTTTCTGATCCCCATTTTCTCTGCAGCACCCCTACCTCTACCAATGCCTCTGTTTAGACTTCTGGGCCTCCTTGTGGGACACCATAAGTGTTATCTGCTTATCAGTTAGTCTCTTCTTAGTTGGGTTTAACAGGGCTAAACCCCACCTTTGTGGAATGACTACTGCACCTCGGTAGATAGGACACACTCAGAAACATACAGAATTTGTGGAGGGGTGTTTTCTTCACAGAGGTGCCTTGAAATTTGGAGTGTGTTATTTACACACACACATATATTACATACATATTACATATGTGTGTGTGTGTATTCCACTCAAGGAGAGAAACTGCCAGACCCCACCAGATGTCCCCACTCTGATCTGAATCTTCCCAGTGCCCCTGCAAGGTGGACCCTCCTACTTATTCCCCACCCACTAGGTTCTAAGCTTTCTTTGATACAGCTTTCCCATATATCTTTGAATGGTGCTTTCTAACTTAGAAAACTCTTTACTCCTTCAATCCTAACAAAAATATTCTCTGAATGCCTACTCTGGGCCAGGCATTGGGCAAGGCATGGTGGTGCAGTGACGACAGACATCTTATTTTATGCTAACAGTCATCATGTGAGACAGGTTATGATGCCATCTTACAGATGAGGAATTGAAGCTCAAAGAGGTAACTTACCTGCAGTCACAGGCTGACATGTGGCAGAGCCAGACTGGAGCAAAAGTGTATCTGATTCCTGTGTTCTTTTTCCTACCTCCTGCTGCCTCCTAAAAGTGGAGACAGCTGTCCTATCAGGCTTCAGGCATTGGGGTGGTTACTGAGTAGGTGACATCATCTTGGCAATGTAGTGGGCTTTCTGGGATGCAGCTAGGTGTGGGGCTGGAGAGAACTGATTCTTTAAAAGGAAGCTTAAGTAGAAGGCCAGGTCCTAGGAATAAGGTGAGATTTGGGGGTGGGGGGAGTGGCAGGTGGGAGGGTGGCGATCCAAGAGACTGCCTCCTGTCCAGCCATCCGGCACACCATCAGCAACCTTGAGCTGTCTCTTTCAACTCTTTCCTTTGACAATTCTGGTTCTCAGTTTCCCCTCTCAAGCTTCAAGGCCCTGGAGGGCTATATCCAGTTCTCCCATGCATGGATGTCAGGACTCAAGGGAAATGAGGAGATGAGGAACACAAAGAACATCTGACTATTAGGGGACAGGGGAGAAAAACAGAAACTAGTCCTTAGGGTTGGCTGAAGATAGAAATGGAGGGAGAGAGAGCGTGCAGAAGAGAAGGGTCTCTAGATTAGGTTAAAGATAGGATCATGGCGAAGACAGAAATGATGAGGAAAGTTCCTGATAAACTCAGGGTTGGGATGCCTGCCTAGGGAGCCAGCTGCCATTTAGCAAATATTTATCCAGTGCCTATGGTGTTCCCAGGCACTACTCAGGTCTGCGGATATATTGGTTGGAACAAAAAAGATCATAATCTCTGTCCCATGAAGCATAGAATTTGAAAGGGGTGGGGTGGGGGGAGGAAGAGAGGGAGAGAAAGGAATTGATGAAATAATCTCCTAAGTACATTTAAAAATGCTATGATGAATGCTATGACAGAGATACATGGTGCTAAGAACTGATGGGGGCATTTGGCCTACTCAGGGCACAAACAACAAACCCTAATGGGGTTGAGAGAGGTTGTTTAGGTGAGAACTGGTGGGTTAGTGTCTCTTATTCCTGCTGCTAGCAGTCTACCTGCACCAGTTCCAAGAACATAAGCGTTGAGGGGGATTAGGCATGGCTGCCAAGCAGGATGGATGCGGGCTCTGAAGGGTGGGGTGGGTGCTTGTGCAGAGGGACATCCTGTAGAGTTATGGCTCTGGGTGCACTCTGGCAGAGACAGTTATTTTGGAGACTTGGCTGGCACGGGTGAGAGGGCAGACAGCAGGAGCCTTTGGAGGAACCTGCCTCTGACTGGCCATCTGCCTGACCCATCACTATCAATGGGTCAATGTTCTCCCCTGATCCCCTCAGGGATAGGCAGCCTGAGAAATAGGTAGGGCAGATGCTGTTATTCCTATTTTACATTTACAGATAAGGAAACTGAAGCTCAGAGAGGTTACTTGCTCGGGGTCGCATAGCTAGTATTGATAAAATGGAAGCCGGGTTTCCTGACTCCTGACCCAGCGCTCTTTCAGCACACCGGTGCTGCAGCCATACTGAGGCCCCAGAAAGGCAGGGAGGAGTGAATGGAGGCTGGCTGGTGACTACTTCCCATGGATGAGCCTGAGAGGAGGAATACTTTAAAGGTCAATGGGCACCCCATGCCCAGTTTGAGATGATTGGGGTGGGCAGAGAAACAGTTCAACTGCAGGATGCCACATCCGAACAGGGGGACCCCACCCCGCGAGCCAAGAGACAGGGAACTTCAGAGTCGAGAGGGCTCCCCGGAGTCATCCACTTGCCCCATTCACTTTACACAAGGAAAAGCTGAGGGCCTAAAAGCGGACGTGACCTTGCTTCCTTCTTTCCGAAGGGAAAGGTACCCCTAGAACCAGCCATTGACTGTCCTACCCCAGGCAGGGAGTGAGCGTGGCAGTTCCAAGGTAGCACTGGTCCTTTGCGTGTCCCCACGGTGCAGGGGGAGGACAAGGTGTTCCGCCGCGCACCCTCTTGGAGGAAACGCTTCCGGCCGCGGGACTACCATGGCAGCGCCCTGCTCAGCGCCTCTGCCGAAACGCTCCCGGTAGGCTTCCGCGTGTCCACCCTGGGGCCATTGCAGCCTCCACCGGCCGCGCCAAAGAGGATCATGCCCGAAGGTGAGTGGCAGGCTGGCTGGGCGTGGCCGCGGCCCAGCAGGACCTAGGTTCCCCGGGCGGCGGAGTGGGACGGGCGCTGGCGCTCAGGCGAGGCCGAGGCGGGTAAACAGCTCCGGCGCCGGCGCTGCACTAACTAACGGCCGCCGCGGGCAGGCGCGGCCGGGAAGGCCCCACGGCCGAGCTGTGCGCGCACTAACCCGCCGCTCTGTGTTCTCCCGCGGCTGCCGACTCCTCCCAGCCGGGACGGCGGGGGCGCAGAGACTGGAGACCTCCACGGTTCGGACCTACTCCTGCTGACCCCGCCTCCCGCCCCGGGTCTGACGGGGCTGTGCCCGAGGCTCGGGGTAAGTGGGCCAGGCCCTGGGCACGGGCGCTCTTCGGCCAGCCCTCCGCCCGCACAAAGGCCTCCCCGCACCTGTCCCTGGCCTCCGGCCGTCAGTGCCGCTCCAGCCCTGCTCGCGCCCGGTGCCCGGCTTACCCTTTCTGCTTTCTTTGGCCTTGGGCGCTTGGAGCTTGCGAGCACGCCGCAGATACCTTGCAACCCGTCTCTCAGGGACTCACTGCCAGCTCACCGCGCAACGCCTGTCTCTTTCCCTCTCTTTTAGCACACTCTCACTATCTCTACGGACACATGCTCTCCGCCTTCCGGGACTAGCTACAGCCCCCAAGGCCAGCTTCCTCCTGCTTGGTTTCACAGGCTCAGAGAGCCCTTAACCCTCCTGCTCGGTCCCCTTACTCCCACGGCTCCTAGTCTCCTGTCTCAGAATATACTGTCTACCCCCTAGCCGTGCCTCTACCCCAAGTCCAACGTGTGTCCCTTGTAAGGCTCTCTGGGATGTGGCTGGGTTTCCTGGTGTTGTGGAGGCAACCAGGTTGTCCATGCTTGTGGGTCTGCGGGAGGGAGAGGAAGGCAGCCCAAGATGGATGGACTCCACCTTCCCTCTTCTGCATCTAGCTGGTTTGGACTGCAAACTCCACCAGAGACCAGGACACAGCGTCAAGGGCTGGGGATGGCCCTTCCAAGAAAATGGCACTTCAGACTGCCTTGCTTGGGTTATTTGGCTTTCTGGTTCCTGTCTGCCTCTTGGTTGTACTAGATGGTCTACATCTGCTCTTGGTTGGCACCTTCACCATTATCCCTCCCCCAACTCATCTGCATAGCTGCAGCTCCTGCCTCACCTCCAGGACCTCCTTGGGGGCTGGGAAGGGCTGTAGAAGGCCCCGTTCTTCCTCAGGATGATGAACCTGGGAAGAGGGAAGGCTAAGGTGGAGATTCTAGGCCCTGGTTTAAGTTGAATCCCAAACACCAAGCATAAGGATGGGGAAACTCAGCCCTCCTGCCCAGTGAGAGGTGCAGGCAGGTCAGCTAGAGGGAGAGCCAATGGCCTGTGATAACCTTAAGCCCATATGGCAGCGGGAATGCCTCCTGCCCCAGCTGTAGGGTAGAGCTGCTGCTGGGCTGGGGGGAGAGGGAACTGTGTGGATCTTGGCTGTGGATCAAGCTAACCTTGCACTGCCAGCTATGCTCCCAGTATTCCTTCCCTTTCTGTCCCCCTCTGCCCCACTTCTTTGATAATTCCAGCCCCATAAGAATATACCTAATGGGTGGATTTAAGGCCATTGGCCTTAAAGTCTGGTTTGGGAAAAAGGTAATCTGAGGCTTCCTTCCTCTGATCTCCTAGGAAGAAAATAAAGATTCTCCTGTAGTGAATCATGTCCTAGGTCCAGGAAATCCAGTGTTGGTGAAGACTGTCATTCTCTTGCTTGTCCCCACACCACTACCCCCTTGTTCAGGGCTCTTTTGGTGTGCAGGGACTGCTTCGTCCAGAAATTCCTGAGATCTGCCCAGTTTCAGCTGCTTTCCCCAGTAGCACGGCAGCATCCAGGGCTGAGGGATACAGGTCCCACTTTGGTAGGAATGTTATTTCCAAGAAATCCCTCTTCTTAACCCATGTACTCGTCCCGCAAAGGTGCCTGGAAGTGTTTGGGACCCAAGTTCAGGGTGAGCTGATGGAACCTAAGGTTTCATCCAAGTGAAAGAGGAAAAGTGCCTGAAGCATGTTTCCTGGAGAGGAGCCAGTGAAGTGCCACCCTGCAGGTGGCTGAGCAGCTGGTTTGCAAGCTGATGACTTGGATTCTGAGTGGTGGCTAGGCTAGCAGGTGGGATGATGGGTCAGAGCACCCTGTCCAGAAGGAGTGCTGGAGCCTGGGGCAGTACCAGGCTTACGGGTTTCTGCTGCTTTTCAGTAGAGGAGAGGTCCACCAGTGGTGGGGCTGGGTGGGCTCCCATGGGTATGGGCAAGGCATCCAACTCCCCTTCCCTTGCTCTCCCTCATTGTTCCCTGCCCTTCCTGTCTGTCAGGCCACTGGGAATGGAGCTGGAGGAGTTCTTGAGCAGAAAATAAGTTGGATGGAGAGAAAGAGCTCCTATCCCTGGGTAATGGATGTTAAGATTATGGAGAAACCCCAGATTCCTAAGATCGGTGAAGTTGGAGACCACAAGGCCATCTGACTCCTTCAGGGAATTCTGATAGGCTAGCATAGTGGGAAATTCAGCCCCAGCCTCTCCTCTACAACTCAACCCTATCTTAACTAGTCATGTCATAAGGCAGCAGCTGGCAGGACCCAGGTCTCTTTGGGGGCATCTTGGGATTATTGCAGGGAGGTGATGCACACAGTGATGGAAGGCTCTTGTCTTGGTGTATCCCTTGCCTCACAGTCAATATACTTTTTATTTGGGGAGTCACTTGTGACCCATACCCCCTCACCAGCTTCCTGTATCTTTTCAGGTCCCTTCTCAGTACCGTACTGCCGACACAGTGCATCAGGAATGGGTGTATGGGTGTGTATGAGTGTGAGTGTGTGTGTGTGTGAGTGTGTACATACCAATAAATAACCTGGTTTTGAGACAACATACATATGGCTTTGGTCTTTTTTTTTTTTTTTAAACTTTGAGCTTACCTGATACATCTAGCTTATTCCACAGTCCTAAGGGCTGCTGTAATCTGGAAAGTAAATATCAGAGTTTTTTAAACTTGTAGTCAGTAACCTTCTGTTTACTTACATAACCATGGGTTGATAGATTACTGTTTGAGCTACTTGTGCCAAGGGAGTATAGGAAAAGGAGTGAGGAGTCCTGACTGCTGGGATTGATTTATTTCTTTTTCTTCCTCTGAACACACCTGCTTCACTATCCTCGTAGACTTTCCTACTGATGCAAGAGTTACTGAAGCTAAACACCCATTAGTCATATCACGCTGCTGTTCGCTTTTGTAGCAGCTCCCCAGCACTGAGGTCCAACTCCTCGGTGTAGGACAGGAGGCCATCATGACTTCTTCCAGTGCCCTCTCCTCCCAACAGTCTCGAGTCCACCTGACTCAGAAGTGTTGCGTCTACGCAGGCCCATCACCAGAAGGCAGCACAGAATACTTCTTCCCTTGCCTTTGCAGCTGTGAACCTTCCAGACCCACTTCAAGCATCACCTGGGAGGCATGGCCTGCCTCTCCTCAGAAGAATTAGATAACCAGCAACCTTTTGCGCCCCTGGCAGTCTGTGCACACCGTGATGCTGCCCAGCCATTGTCCTCTCTTTGTCTGTTTCCCACTGGGCTGTGGGGAAGCTCCTTTAGGGTTAGGTATATACTTGAATGAATAAATGAACCAACCTTATCTCAGAGGGTTTTTATAAGGATTATTATTAAATAAAGCTAAAAAGTATTGAGAACTATTGTGTGCCAGGCACTGTTCTAAGCATGCTAAATGTATTGGCCCGTGAAATCCTCCCAACCCTGTGATGTATCGTCATCACCATTTTGCAGAACAGGAAATTCTAAAGCTGAGACCATGCAGCTGGTAAGATAGATGTGCAGATGTTTGTTAAAACTTCTGGCCCAGTACCAGGAGTGCTTAACAGATATTACTTGCTTCTCTTTTAAGTGAGCCCAAGACCTTACCCTGAAGTTAAGCCTCTCGCAGCTCCCTTTCTCAAACTCTTACATCTGTACCACTCATGCGGCACTTGGCTCCTGTGATTTTCATGGAGCCTTGTTTCTTCTGTTCATCTGAATGGTGAACTCCCTGAGGGCAGCATAATCCACCATCCAGCTTTGTACCCTCTCCAAGGCTAACTGACCCACTGATGATACAGGATGGCAGAGTCCATGGGCACAGATGGCAGGATGGGAGTAAGACAAGGCAACTTGTGACTCAGGGAGGCCAAACAGGCAAGGGAAGATGCTGGCCTAGTGCCTACAAGCCTCTGGGGGTCCCCTCCCACCCTCTCAATGATCAAAGGTAGAGTTGACCAGCCTTGGTGACCAGCTGGCTACAGGAGTGAGATCTGAAGGAATCCAGGAAAACTACAGTTTCCCAGAGTTGCCATCTACTGGGCTGGGGAATGTAGAGGGAACAGGCTCATGTGAAAATGTGAGCTTGATGTTGGACATGCTGCATTTGAGATGAGACCCCAACATCATGTTTCTGTCAGCATTTGTAAAAGAGAAAGAAGACTCTAGGTTTCTTTCCTAGGACACTTTCCTTTGCCTCCCTTAGGAACGGTCCCAGCAGAGTGAGAGGCAGAGAATCTGGATCAGGTGGTTTCCTGTGGCTGAGCAGTGAGGGACAGCTAGAATCGCTGTGGGGTTTGGGGATCCCATTTGGGCCTAGGTGGTGCCTCCTTAGCCAAGATCCTAGCCCAATTCACAGCCTTCAGTTCTTCCTGAGCTTTAGCTCACCTCCAGGCATCTCTGCCCTAGCCTGGAGCCCAGAAACCAGGAATTCAGACAAGTCCAGGGGACGTGACACGGTGGGTCTTGTCCAAGGAACAGATACCTGAGCCGAGGGGGCTCCTCTTCGCTCACCCTCCATTTTACCCCCTTTACCTCCCTCTCCAGTTGGTCCAACCTCCTACTACTGTACCTGCAGCACTTAGAAAGGCTTTTCAGTCTGCCAAGTAGGTTACTTTGAGAAGTTAGATACCGAAGGATGTTTATTGGAGTGCAGCAAATAGTACTTCAAGCATTCTGCAATTCACACTGTCTAAAGACTCCAAGAAGTTCCTCTCTACACACTGACAATTGGTATGTCAATTTCAAATCTTATCTTTTTATTCTGGCAGATTCCCTAAAGTCCCTTACTAGGCAACATTTGTTTAACTTTGATTTACTGCATGTGCTTCCATGGGAGACCAGACCCCTTAAGCTAATTTCCCCAAAGAACTATGACTCGTTACTCGTTAATTGGAGTCTTATCTGTAATTCAGTTGTGCAGGTCAAGCATTTGTTAATTTAAGAAAGTCCCTGTGCTTTGATGACAAATGTTTCTTCTGTGAAAATAATGAGTGAGGCTGGGCTCCAGTTTGGCAAAGTTTGCCATTCACACATGTGAAGTTCCAGCAAATTGTTTCTTCCTGGTGGGAGGCTTAAGGACTTAAAGACTGAAAAAGAAATAAGCAGGCAATGACTACACCTGACAATGGTTAGGAACAATCGACCTTAATAGCCATTGCTTAGAACTGTTCATTCGTAACAGATTATGAATATGAACCTCGGATTCAAATTGACATGATAACTGAAGAGGAATAAACTTAAGAAATATATCCAGCAACCCGAGAGCCCATCAGTTCCTTAGGAGAGATGAGTGCCTTTCTCTTGGTCAGACCGAGCCCACAGTAAGAAGGAGGGCAACTTGAAGGCAGCAGGCTTGTATCTACCCTAGGAGCTTGGGAGGTACCAGGGGCAGAGGAAATGAACCCGAGGGGAGAAGATCCCCCTTGAATGGGTAGTTCAGTATTATTGGTGCATAATAAGGGAGTGAGTATAGATTGGAGAGCCAAGGTGTTGCACCCACACATGTTACTCTCCTCATCTCCAAGGGCAGGGAGCCAGGGAGAGCTAAGAGTTGTGGCAGTGACCTAGGTATTCCTCTCCAGCCTTTCCAAGAAGGTAAAACTGTGCCAACTGAAGAAAAACGCACAACCTAAAAGTTGCAAGGTATGTTTTACTCAGGGAACTTACTGAGGACTATAGCCCAGGAGACAGCCTCTCAGATAGCTCTGAGGAACCGTTCTGAAGAGTTAAGGGAGGAGCCAGGATATATGGGAGTTTTTGCTGAAAAAAAAATGTAGTCAGATGTCAAAGATTACTGCTAATCACAAAAAATAGGCATATCAAATTAATGATTTTAGTGCTTTTCTATGTATGGGAAGATGCAAGAGTCCAGGCTCACTGAAATTATTCCTTAGGTGTGCATCTTAACAGTCTAGGGCCAGTATCCGAAGCGCATAATGCCTCCTGTTTTTTCTCCATCCTGCATTCCCCTCAGGGAGTACCTTGCCACTACAGTGGATGATAGTTTGATGGCAGGCAACGTTTGTTGTTTACTGGGATGGCAGGCAACATTCCCTGTCCACAGCTGTAAACACAATGACATAAACCCAAGAAGAAAATCCCACAAACGGGGACAGATTAGGCCAGTTTATGATTCCCAACAGGCCCAGCCCTGACTGGTGGTTTGGGATGAGCATGCCCCGGGGGGGACCCTGCCTTCTGCACCCTCACCTGAGCTCTGTGAGCCTACTTCACCTTTTGCTTAAATGGAGTTTCTGGAGAAACCTCTGGGAACAGTGTGTTGACTCCCCTCTCCAGGAACAAATCAAGAGGACAGGTATGGTAGAGACGGCCCAGCTGAGCCCAGAGCAAGTGCAGAATGGGTATGAGGGCCTGGTTGATAAAACCGGGTTAAGTGTTTTATAAAGGGCCCTGAGGAATTGAATGCAGGATGGAATGTAGCACACTCTGAATCCCCTGACTTCTGTGATGATTCTGAAACTTATAAGTTGCAATAAATCAGACACACTTAGCGTGAAGCAGTTGGAATTAATAAAGGTTTTAGTCCATTCAAATTCTAGCTCCTGATGCCTTCTCAGTTAATATCATGCGATCTCTATCCAAATTCCTTCTCCCCAATTCTTCACCCACCTTCTCCCCCTCAGGAAGCCAGTCTTTGGAAGATGGCATCCCACATGAAGAGAGCCCCAGCTTTGTTTCCTTTGTAAGCCCCTTCCCCTACCCACAGCAGAACTGCCTTCATTCTCTGAGCTGTAGACAGGGACCAGAATCTCTTGCAGCCTGGAGGAATGGAAGGGTGTGGTGAGGGGACATGCTAGTTGGCCTGGAAGAAAGTGATAGTGTCTGACCCTAATCACCCTGATTGAATTAACTCCCACTTCCTCGCAGGACTCCTGCTAATGTGGCACCAGAGGAGAGGCAGGGATTAGAGAGGGGAAACCCACAAATTCCAGCTCCACACCCCTGTCTGCTGGCTGTGGTCTGAGTGCTAGGCATATGAGCATATGCTCAGTTAATTGCAAGGGAATGGACCTGTTGGGATATAAGATGGAGTGTAGTAGACTGTGAACAGTGTCTATGAATTAGAGTGCAACAGAATGCTCAGCGGAATTTCCTGCGTGTCCCACAAGGATTTCTGTAGAATCTTGTCTTCGCCCAGCCAATGGACCAGACCTGGCTTCCTTTGTAATGGTAAAAAGAGCAGGGATCCCAGCGCCTAGTGACCACCAGCAACATGGTGCCTCTGACGCTTTTGGAGCCCCATCTGCTCCACAAGCCCTGGCCCTGCCAGGTGTCTGGACCACTGAGGTGGGAGAGGCTATAGCATTAGTCGTCTCCTCCCTCTATATCATCACAGACACTCTTCTAGCACCCAGTCTTTATTCATTTTTTTAGAAAGAAATCCAAATAAGTTAGCAAAAAAAAAAAAGGAAAAAAAATATACAAAACAATGGCAAAACCACACGATGCTTAGTTAACAAAATAAATCACCCCAGGAGTCCCCGCCCACCCCCACCCCCACATGTCCCTGGCAACTTCAGCACAGAGACCTTGGTCAGATGGCAGCTTTACAAACAACACACAAAACAAAACAAAACATAAAACCATTGGAAGGTTCCCAGCATTCACTGCAAAAGCTTGGCCCCCCAGTGACTTGGGAACAGAGGATTGATTGTTCCTCTCCCTTCTCTCAATTCAGGGCAGGCCCAGCCTAACCCTGGCATAGGAAGAGACAACAACAGGAGATGTACATAGTCTGTCCAGGTCAGGACACTGTCTTCGTCTCTCAAAGTGTATCTTTTCAGGGGGTGGAATTGGAGGCTGCATGATCAAAGGGAAGCTCCTGAGTTGCCCCCTGAGCCAGGGGGCTTACACAAGGGGGCACTCCGGTGCCCTGCTTTGTCTCCCTGGAAACAGAACTGCTCTCTGCTCTAAGGAGTTAGCTAAATGAGAGCATCCATTCCCTCTCTGGGTGGTGGGTTAACCTTATATGGATGAGGAGGGGGATAGTCTGGCATTTGGCAGCCCCAAGGCTGGCTTCCTGGCATCAGGACAGCCTGGCTTAGGAGAGCCCTGCTGCAGGAGTGGTGGCACCTGTGGCCAGCTTGGGGGGCTCTCATGGTTGCCCATTTTGGCAGACAATCTCAATTGGGCATGGTTTCATCTGGGAAGGCCACAGCGACATCCTCCACTGTGATGCTGTCCACGATGGAGGTGAGGGACTGCAGATTGTGGACATCCGTAGGGTCAGCTGTGAGCAGGTGATCTGTAAGGAGAAGGTAGGAAGATGTTACCTGGGTGATAAAAGTGTCTTAAGACCCAAGACAGGGGCTGAGCCCTTTGGTTTTCCCGGACAGATGGGTGAGAAAAGCTCAGGGTCCTACTCCCCAGCCCATGCCTCTCCTAGTGCTGTGTGCACGTGTGTGTGTGTATGTGTGTGTGCACGCCAGTGTGTCCTCTCTGATATCCCCTGGTGGGCTTAGAATTCAGAAGCAGTTATTCTGAAGTGGAGCCAGAATGGTGTATCCTGGGAGACTAGAACTGCCCTTTGCTGGCCCAGTTTTGCAGCACTGACTCAGCAATTCCCAGGGACCCTTGGGGCAGGGACATTGTCCTCTCCGTGGGGAAGGTCATCTACCAGGCACCAGCTGGGGAGTTGCAGGAGGCCTAGACAACTCCTTAGCTGGTCAAGGCTTCAGGGAGGCACATGGCCTTCTAGCCCACCATTTGGGGCCCTGGGTTCAAAAGGTCCCTAGAGAGGCCAAGGGAAGAGGACTAGAGCAGGGAGTAAGATAAGAGGGGAGAACTGGGCTTAGAGATAGCCTGTGGGGTTTGAGTCAATACAGTAACCAGGGTCCTGGTCTCACTTACCCCCTGGGTTGGGACCAAACTCCAGTGCACTGCCCCACTCTGGACTGCAGGAGGCACTGTGGGAGCTGCATTCACTGGGCACCTGCAAGACAGGGCAAAGGCCCAAGGTCAGGGCACTGCCATTCCTGGTGGTGCCTCTTCGTCCAGTCCCAATGGGCAGAAGTACCTGTGGTGGGGTTGGAGGGTGGGCCACAAGCTGCAGCCCTCCAGCCTGGCCCACCCCCTGTTCCAGAATCTTCAAAATCACCTCCCTTCATGCCTTTCTCTGGCCACAGAGCCCCTGCTTCAGGGCCATTCCTAGCATCCATTCTGCGTGGTGATTCTGCCCTCATAGGACACCCAGCCTAAGGGGGTCTGTGGTTTTCTTGACCTTGGGATAAGGGTGAAGGAAGCAGAATGTCTGGCCCAACCAGGGCCGCTTTTGTGCAGGCCTGTTGGGGTTCCATGAGAGAGACTGAGTGGGTTTGCTCTCTGCTCAGCCATACCCAGGAGGGGGTCGGGTGAGGGGCAAAGCAGTCTTCTCAGGTACACTTGGCCTTGACTTTTAGGTCCTGTCTTCCCCCTCATCCAGCTGACTTTGGACTTGCTCCTGGATCCCTCCTTCAGTCCCGTTCCACATGCTTCTTCTCCCCACTGCCTTTATCTTGTCTGGAAAGGACCCAGAGACACAGGAGGTCAGCTGGGCAGCCTAGCTCTAACAAAGGAAGGCATCCTGCAGCCTCCTAAGACCCTGTCTGGCTCCTGCTCTAGCCATCTGACTGAGCCCTACCACGGGGTCCTCTAAGGTTACCCAGGTGCCTGCTGCCCCCCCTCCCCCTGGGGCAGGTGGGTGGGATGGCCACTTACCCCTGGTTGGGGTCCGCCCCCGCCTCGGTAGCGGAGATCGCGCTCCTCCTGGTTGAGGGAGCTGAGCAGGGCCTGCAGGCGCTCGATGTACTGGATGGCACTGCGCAGGATCTCCACCTTGGGCAGCCGCTGGTTGGGGTTGAGCAGGGTGCTCCTCTTCAGGGCCTCAAAGGCCTCATTCACCTTCTTGAGCCTGCGCTTCTCCCTCAGCGTGGCCGCCCGCCGCCGGTCCACAGACACCGACTTCCTCTTGCACACCTTACACGCCCACGGCAGGCACTGGCCTGGGCAGTGCTCGGGGGTCCCTAGCCCCTTGTCTTCGAGGGGCACTCGGGCCTCGGGGCTCAGGCTGAGCTCAGTCCGCTCATAGCCCGGTGGCTCGAAGCCCTGGAGGTGGACGGGCAGGTAGTTTTCCCCGTCATAGAAGTGGGGTTCCTGGTAGAAGTAGGGGGATGTCTCATACAGCTCCATGGGGTCAGAAAAGACTTGTTCCTGCCACCAGCCCCCAAGCTCCTGCAGCCCCTCACGCCAACTGCTGGGTGCCATTTAAACCCTCCCCGCTGGCATGGAACCAGAGATAAATATAGCCAACGCCACAGAAACCTGAGCCCCCCTCTAAGCTGTTGCTGCACATCAAGACGTTTACAGTGGATGCTCTTGTGCACGGGTAGGGAGGCCATAGGGTGTAATTTGACTAGTTTTCATTTCTCAACAGCCTCCATGGGGGCTGGGGAGGTGGGGGAGGACACACATTCTCCTCTCATCTGCTCCTTTCAATTACTCCTAGCTGGGCGGCCTGCCTGCTTCTAGTCCCAAAGAGGCGGGGTGGGGGTGGAGGGAGGAGTAAGGAAGGGGTAGGTTTAGGCTGGTAGGGGCCTTAAGAAGTCAACTTATTCATCCCCCTGCTTCCTCACAGCACCTTACCCAGACTATATCAGTCAGATGAAACTCTTAGAAAGATTCCCCTCCCAGAGGGTGAGAGTGCTTTAAATTGGGGGCATGTATTGATACTCAGTGTCCGAGGTAACAAGGATTGGCAGATGGATTCAACTTCTGGGTTTTCAAAGAAGCTTTGACATCATATGTCACTTAAGTCTCATGTGATTGGGGATAAATTGAGGCAAAAGGAATTTTTTGGTCTTATTTTTCTTTTTTGGTATGTGTCAGTGGAAGTTTTCTCTTTAATACAGCTGGCCAGGGTCAGAGCAGAGATTAGAACTTAACAGTCTACACGTCTCCACCTTCCCCACAGAGGCAAGGTCAAGATCTATTAAGCCCCCTGTCTCCTCCCTTTCTCACTCTGAATCATTTATCTGTCCTCCTATGGCACCTCTTCAACTTTGTTTCCTGCCCCATTTAGACACCAGGATTTTCCTGGCTCCTTACTGTGGGTGAGGTGGAAAGGAGAGAAAGCAGAGACCTTCAAACTCAGTTTAAATATGCCCTCTCCTTGACCACTTGGCTTGGTTGTTCTGGTCTTCCGTTCTGAGCCATCAGCTTTATATATATCATGCAGATCTCAAATATCAGGTGGAGGAGGGACTACTTAATCTTCGGGCTTCTTCGTCCACGGACATCTCTCAGCAGAAGATTTGGGGTCTGAGAGGACAGTGGTCCCGATATAGTAGGGGGGGCCTCAGAAATCAGCAGTGAGCAAGGCTCAATCTTGGGACTGAAGGATTACAGGGATGCTCAAGGCAGGGTCTCTACCCTTGAGGACCTTACCATCTAGTAGACCCTGCTGGTCACCTGGTTCTACCCAACCCCTGATGTCCGAATCCCCTTCCCAGGTGGCCATTGTCTGACATCTGTTGTCCTCACAAGGCAGCCCATTCCACTGATGTGCAGGGAGACCTTCTGGGTTTTGAACTGCAATCTGCTCCCTCTACTACCTTCTGTCCTGTGGTCCCAGTTTTTTCCCTAGGACACTCTGGACCAAGTCTGATTCCTCTTCCTAAGACAGATGAGGCTGATGTTATAAGTTCCAAGCAGTGGCAAGGATAACAAGAAGAAGAGGAACTGTGCTAGGGACTCAGGGAAGACTTCACAGAGAAGGTGAGATCTGAATGGAGCTTGAAAAACCCAGCTTTCCTCCGTCTCACTGTCTGTGGTGAGGAGCCAGGAAAATGCTGATGTCCTTTTGGGGTAAGGAACAGAGATGAGGAGGGGACATAACTAGACAATTTTTTTAAAAAACCCAAGCATTTTGAGGGGGAGCAGCAAGGTCTTCATTTGGTTTTTGGCCTTACCACTGTGATACAGAGTGGCAGCCTGGGGGCTGTGGGTTGTAAACCTTGCTTTGACTCAGACAAGATAGGCTGAAGAAGAATCTCTATTTCTAACATACATCCCATCAAGAAAAGAAAAAATAAAAGAAAACCCTTGTCTCAGTTTACACTCTAATCTCTGAGCGCTGAGATAAAAAGTGATGTTGAAGTTCCTATAGAAACCCAGAAATTGCATTATTTTGTCCTTTGGGGATCCAGTCTGCCTCACCCCTAAACCATGTGCCCACATCCTCTAAAAATGGAAGCAGGAGAACTGGGCTTGTTCTGTGATTATTTCTAGGATCTTACTCTCTAGTTGATGAGTGTGGACACTGTGTGAATGTTAAATTACAATGCAAGAGAGAGCTATTTTAATTCAGCAGTAAACATGGGGGCCACGACCAATTGTAAATGAGTGGGTTCATCAAATGAGTGTTGAAGTTTACAGAAAATCAAAATCACCAAAGGCTGGAAGGGGAGGCGAGCCCTGGGCTGGGTCTTGGAGAAAAGGTAGGATTTGGATGAGAAGCGGAGAGGAGGGTGAAGGGAGCATTGGGTAGATGGGTTTGTATGGAGCTCAGGGTTCAGGTAAGTGGATGATTGGACAAGCCTGCAAAAGACGAGAGGAGGCCCACCTAGACAGAATGGAGGGACTTGAAAATCTGAGGCAAGGAGATGGCACAGAAGACCATGACAATGACCCCGGAGTGAAGTGCTGAAGACCTGAACAAGCCACTCAGAGGCAAGGGGATGGATTCAACTGGGAGAGGATGTGTGTTTCAGCTGGTAAAGGGATGGTACATGTGTATTATAGGGGAGTGGTTTTTGTATTGATGAAAGGGCACCTGGCACATGGAAACACCTCCAAAACATTAGTCCCCTTACTTGCTTTGTCCTCTTCTCCACTCCTGGCCTCTCCCTCAGGCTATTTCCCTAGCTGTCTTCATTGCCCCTAGGGGACCAAAACAGCAGGGAAGACCTGGCCCCACCCCACGCGTGTGTGTATTTATTCATTCACTCTTTCATTCAAGGAACAGGTATTGTGCACCTTGTGCTGAGTGTGAGAGTCACTGACGTGAATGAGATGTGGTCTTTCTGCCTGCCAGGTACTCACAGTTGAGTGAGGAAGGTGATTATACAAAGTAGGTGATAATAGAGTAGGCTAGAAAAATGCTACTGTAATCCAGAGAAGGAATTTATTCATTTACTCCTTTCTCTGCTCAACTCAATTTCCTGAGAGCCCACTCTCTATTATTCCCCAGGTATGACTGGACATAGGCAAGAGCAGCAAATAAGATCAGTCCCTGCCCTCAGTCTGGGTGTGAGTTTGGCCTTAGATCTGTGTGACGTTTGCCTCTGACCCAATGTGAGGGCAGGACTGGGAGGTTAGGGGTGACCTTGTGTGTCTAGGTTTCAATGAATCCCTCCCTGTCTGTGGATGTGTTTGTGTATGTCTGTCTAAGTGAGTGGCTTGGGGACTATGTTAAGTCCCAGCTGTGAGGCACAGATCCTTCCAGGACTGAGAAGATAGGGTGGCCCAGGTGTCTCTCACCTCAGAACCCTAATGGAGCGATTGACCCTTTTCTCTCCTTGTTCCTCTCTTAGAACTGAGCTGAAGAAAAGCTGCCCCTAGAGGCTCCCCCTGCATATTCCTCCACCCCATGAAAACTGCCCTCTGATGGATGGGAACACATTGGTGCCAAGCACAGAACAGCCTTTGTGCTCTGCCACCAGTGGTGATCCATCAGCTCTAACTTGACAGCAGGGCGTCAGGCCTTAATCCTCACCCCTGCTGGCTTGGGCACTCAGGGCCCCCTGCTCTGACTGTAGCCTCCTCCTCCAGCAGTCCTGCTCCCTCCAGAGGAAGCCCTTATCCCTGGCTGGGGCTCCAGGGCCAGGTTGTTTGTGCCCCCACCCTGAGTGTCTCAACTGGATTCTGTCTATTTGCATGCTGGGCTGATCTCATTTGCATGGTAATGCTTGGATTTCAAAATGCTCAGCGATCCCCTTCACCTGCTCCTGACTCTTTTCTTCCACATCTGCTGCATACCCAGTCCCAACCTTCCGACTCCCAGCATCTTCCAGTCCCTACTGACCTCACAGGGGGGCTGACCTGGGCTGCTAGTTTACTTGACTCACATCAAAGCAAGTTTCCCATCCCAGACTCTCACGTGTCTAGGTATAGAGGATCAAGGAGAAGGTTCTGGAAGAATGGGAGCCTCTGGCTTCTCCAAACAGGCCCCACATTTTGTTTGCCTAGGCTGGTTCTCTGGTATTATGGATGAGGACCAGGTGGGAGGTGGGTGGTGGGAATGCATGTAAATTTCAACAGGACCTAGATGCAAGAACACATCATGCAAATCAGCATTATTTGTGGGGCTTTGAGAACAGATCACAGAATCATAGAATGTCAGAGGTGTAAGGTAGTCTAAGGATCAGCTAGTGCACCTTCTTCCTTCTACATACTGGGTGCACAGAGCACCAGTGTCAGAAGTGTGAACACGAGTGTTGGCTCTTAGACTACCTAAGCTCTTGGACTGCCTCTTAGGCCTCGGGGCTGAATGAAGGTGCCTCCTCTCCCTCTCTGAGGCTGACAGGTGAAGAAGGGTGCTTCAGGTGAGTACATGCTTTCCAGGTGAGCCTGAGGCCACAGGTGGGAGGCAGTGAGGGAACTGGAGGTGCTCTAGGTTTCAAATGGAGCGTTCAGAGAGACGTCAGGAGAGGTAGTGATGGAGAGATGAAAAGAAGACACAAGAGAAGGGTGAGAGACAATAGGCTGGGGAGACCAGGGGGAATCCTGAGGGCTTGAGACAGGAGGAGAGGTTTGGAGGCAGATGGGAGCCAGGGTGGAGAGATGAGGGGGAGGGGAGGGCTCCAGGCCTCCAGAGGCCACACATTGTTTCCATTGAGAACTGAGCATCAAATAACGGCTGGGAGATCCGTCCCTGCCTGGAATCTGGAGCTCAGAGCCAGGCTCATTCATCAAGAATCTCTGGCCTTGGGGTGGGGAAGTGCAGGTCTGGAGGTGGAAGGGGATAGGTCCTCGGGAAGTTAGGGTCATGGAGAGGTGATTGGTAGACACAAAGCACAGAGCTAGTTTTTTAAATAACCAGACCAGAGCTTAGGAGAGTGTGTGGCAGTGTGAACCTGAGGGCCTTTGGAAATATAGGTGAGGATTTCTTATGAAATCCCTATGAGGGCTGGAACTTCAGCTCCTGGTTGAGACAAATACTGTGAGAAAGTTCAGGGAAAGAGGAGGAAGAAACCCTGGATAAGGAGTCAGGGCATATTACTGTCATCTCTCCTCTCTGCTTCTCAACTCCCCTGTTTATAAATCAAGATACTTGATTGAATGATTCAAACGGCCCTTTGAGAGGTGACATTCTTTTTCTGACTCAGCATGTGGGGCTGGAGGAAGTGCTCCTGGGGTCGGGGGTAGGTGTTTTGAGTGTTGTTTGAATCAGACCTAGCTCTGAAGGTGAACTCATAGGATCAGAGAGGGCAGGTTTCCTTGGATATTTTGTCCCTTCCCATCTCCACTTCTGCTCCCATATTTAATCTCACTGAAAGGCAACTGGAATGTTCTCTGGACCCATTTCAGCCTACCTAGAACTGCCTGGCATGTATTTGTCACACTCATCTCCGAACGGCAGCCCCTCTCCTGTCCCCCTTCCCTTCCAGCCTCTCAATTCTGCCCTCCTTGTGGGCCGAGAGCCCTAGCATGCCACCCCACCCCCCTTCTACTCCCTGGACAGCTTCTATTTCTGCCTCTTTGACAAGTTGTGACATATTTGGGAGCAGCTGCTGACTGGGTGGAGGTGCCTTTGCTTTTCTCCCAGCTCTGTCTTCTCCTCCCCAATACCTCTCCCAATAGCCACCTCTTCCCAGAATGTGCTATAAGACCCTCCCTGCATTCCTCTCTCTGGAACTCAGGCACCCAGCTTTTCCTAGGTTCCTGCAGGGGTGGCCAAGGCTCTAGAGTGATATGGAGGGAACCTTGTGGGATAGGAAGTCAGGTGGCCAGGTGTAGGGGGTAGGATCTCTTCTGCCATGTCCCAGGCTGTATGGTTTGAGGCAAATCTCTTCCCCTCTGGGATTCAGTTTTCTATCTTTAAAATGGGGATGATGAGTACTGTCTTCCTTGTCAACCACAGTGGTTTTGCCACCTATTTACTGTAGATGACTAATGCCACCACCCAGTAGTTCCTCTCTATCTCTTATCGTTCCAAATCCAATTAGTCAAAAGCCCCTCAACCTCTGTTCCCCTCTGTATCTTAACAATTCCTAGCTTCACATAAAGCCAGGAATTGTTTGAACTTCCACTAGTTTTAGCAAGAACCTCACAAAACAGTCACACCTTAGTAGTAAAATGAAAGTAAAAGGTACTCTAGATCTGCTTTTTAAAAGTTTAAAAATAAGCCTCAAGCAAAGGGTCGAACTAATTTAACTTCCTGCCAGAACGAAGTCCAACACTCTTCAAAGGAATATGATAAAATTCAACACTCAGTTATATAAAATTCACAATGTCAGTTATTCAATCAAAAGTTAGTAGGCAGCAAAGAAGCAGGAAAAAATGTGACTTACAATCAGGAGAAAAACTAGTAAATTGAAATAGTCAGTTGACCCAGAAATGACAGAGATGATAGAATTAGCAGATAGGGACATTAAAAGAGCTATTATAAATATGCTCAATACGCTTAAGGATTTAAAGAAAAACATGAGCATAATGAAGAGAGAAATAGAAGATATAAAAAGAAATCAAAATTTCGCTGGATAGGATTATGTATTAGTCTGCTTTGGCTGCCATAACAAAATACCATAGACTGGATGGCTTAAACAGAATTTTATTTCCTCTCAGCTCTGGAGGCTAGAAGTCTGTAATCAGGGTACCAGCATGGTTGGGTTCTGGTGAGAGCTCTCTTCCTGATTTGCATATGGTTGCCTTCATGCTGTGTGCTCACATGACCTTTCCCTGGTGCACAGAAGGAGAGATCAAGCTCTCTGGTGTTTCTTCTTTTAAGGGTAATAATCCCATGAGATGAGGCCCCCACCCTCATGACCTAATTAACTCTCCAAAGCCCCATCTTCAAATATCAATACAATTACATTGATTATATTGAGGGATTAGGGTTTCAACATATGAATTGGGAGGGGGGTGAATACAAACATTCAGTTCATAACAGATTAATAGCAGATGAGACATTGCAGGGAAAGAGTTCATTGAATCTGTATACAAAGCAATAGGAAAAATCAAAAATGAAACACAGAGAAAAATTATTTTAAAAAGAGCTTCACTGACATGTGGGACAATATCAAGTGGACTAACTGACATGTAATTGAAGTCCCAGAAGGGGACAGAAAAATATTAGAAGAAATAATGACTAAAATTTTTGCAGATTTGATGGAAACTATGAACTCACAAATCTAAGTCACTTAATGAACCCCAGAAAGGATAAAAAGAAAGAAAACCACACCAAGGAACATCATAATCAAACTTCTGAAAATCAGTGATAAAGAGAAAAATTTTTAAAGCAGTCAGAGAAAAAGAGGCACATTATGTATAGAAGAACAAAGATTTTTTAAAGCTGCTGATTTATCATCAGATACTATGAGGGACAGAAGATAGTAGAACAATAAAGTGCTGAAAGAAAAGAAAATCTATCAAATGAGAATTCTGTACCCAACAAAAAATATCTTTCAAGAATGAAGGTGAAATAAAGACTTTTTTTCAAATAAAGATAAACTGGCAGAATTTATCATCAGGAGATATTCACTATAATAAACGTTAAAGGAAGTTCTTTAGGCAGAAGGAAAATGATACAAAATTGAAACTTGCATCTACATACGGGAATGAGAGCATCAGAAGTGGTAAACATGTGGGTAAATATAAAAAGACTTTCCCCCCTCATTAAAAAATTTCTTTAAAAGATAGTTGTCTATTTAAAGTAAAAACAATAGCAATGTACTGTAGGGTTTATAACATAAAAATAAAATATATGACAACAATAGCACAGAGAATGGGAGGTGGGAAAAGAAGTATACTGTTGTTGTAGGGTTCTTACTTATATGTGAAGTGGTGTAACATTACCTGAAAGTAGCCTGTAATAAGTTAACGAAGAATATTGTCAAAACTAGAACAACTACTAGAAAATAAAGCATAGAGCTATAGCTAATAAGTCAATACTGGAGATAAGTTGGAATATTAAATACTCAGTTAATCTGGAAGAAGACAGGAAAAGAGGCAAAAAGGAACGAAGAGTAATAGGATAAATTGAAAACAATTAGCAAGATGGTAGATTTACACCCAACCATATCTATAATTGCATTAAATATAAATCAGCTAGATTAAAAAAAATAAGATCCAAATATAGGCTGTCTAGAAGAAACTAATGACACAAATACACAGATAGGTTGAGAGTAAAATTATAGAAAAATATATACCATGGGAACACTAGTCGTAAGAAACCTGGAGTGGCTATATTAATATCAGAAAAAGTAGGTTTCAGAACAAAATATTACTTGGCATAAAGGGATACATTATACAATGATAAAGGGCTCAATTTATCAGTAAAACATGTTAGTCTTAAATGTATATGTACCTAATAACAGACCTTCAAAATACATAAAGCAAAAATTAATGCATAAAGCAAAATACATAAAGACAAAACTGAAGGGAGAAAGAGACAAATCCAAAATTTTAGCTACAGATTTCAAAAATCCTCTCTCAGTAATTCATAGAACAAGTGGATAAAATCAACATGGGAATAGAAGACTTAAACGACTTTATCAATCAATTTTGCCAATTGACATTAGTAGGATATTCCACCCAACAGTAGCTGCACAAGGTTGAGATATGCTGGACCACAAAACAAGTCTCAATAAATTTAAAAATATTGATAATAGAGAGCATGTGCTCTGAACACAATGTGATTAAATTAGAAACCAACAACAGAAATTTCTAGAAAACCCCCAAAATATTTGGAAATTAAACTTTTAAATAACTCATGGGTCATTGCCTATGGAGCCCTTTCTTCCAGTCCCTATGTTAAGTGCTAGATAACCTGTAATTCATTTAATCCTCGCAATAATCCATTGGATGTTTCCTTGTTGTTCTCCCCAACCCTAATTCCTCTCTGTTCTGGGGCTCCTCTGTCCCTAGCCAGCTCTCTTCATGGCAGGCTCATGGGCCTTTCTCAGGTGCTCTATCTAAACTTTTCACAAGACTACCTGGTCTTGCTCCTCTAGGAGTCTCACCTTCACTGCCCTCACTTCTGGCTTGCTAATCTCAGCAGCCCTGCTTTCTGCCCCAGGCCTGCTTTCTGACCCTTATCCCTGGGCCCTGAGCTCCAAACAAGCCTTAAGACTGCCCATGCTCCTGAGGCAGCCTTCTTGGACCAGAACCACTGTTGCTGGTCACCTGGAATCACCAGTAGTTCGAGTATCCCCAGACTGTCCAGCACTGCCTACGGGCTTGCTTTTTCTTTCTCTTTTATTTTAGAGACCCTTGAGCCAGACTGCCTGGGTTTTAATCCTGGCATTATCACTTTCTAGCTGTGTAAGTGGCTTGACCTCTCTGTACCTCCATTTCTTCATCTGTTTAACAAGGATAAAAATAAGACCTCTCTCATAAAGTTGTTGTTTGGATTAAAAGAGTTCATATTTATATGAATGCTTTTTCATGTAGTATGTACTCAGTAAGCTTTAGCTCCATGATTATTATTGAACCTACCTTTGTCTGTGTGTCCCCCATCAGACTGGGAGCTCTCTAAGAGCACAAGTAGCACAAGTTTATGCTATTCCTGGGAGCTCTCTGGGGAAAGGGGCTGAATCTCCCTAAAGAGTGAGAGCTACCTGATGTCTCCCCCTTCACACAGGAACTGTGTCTATGCCTGAATTTCCTTCTTTGCCTGCCCCTAATCACTCTGGGTGTGAGTATGTCAGTCCCAGTGGAGCTCCTGGGCAGCGAGGTTGTCTTGGAGAGTGGTCCTGGGAGATGTCTTATCCTGGTTGAGAGAGCCATGGGATTCTAGACAGAGATTCCTACCCAGGGCAGGGTGGCCCCCAGAGCAAGCTCACAGCTCCGGGGACAAGGTCACAAGGCATCCTCCAGGGACTACTTCTGCTCTTAGGAAGGGGCAAGCCGGGTGTTCCCCCTAGACCTTCTGTCCATGCACACCATTCCGAGGATGTCAGCCCCAGACACAATCTTACTCCTTTCTCTCTATCAGAAGACAGGAGATGCAATGTGGTGCAGGGCAAAGATCAGATCAAGTTGGCATTGAATCCTAGTCCTGACACTTGCTAGCTGTATGGCCTTTTATTCATTTAATATCTTGGAACTTTCATTTCCTCATAGGCAAAATGGTAACTAGAAACCCTGTTTCTCTGAGCATATCATGTACTCAATAAATGTTTGTTGAATGAATGATTGCATATTCATTTCCTTTCTTTTGGGGGGTTTAGAGAACAGTATAACCAGCCCTGCCTCTGGTAAGTTGATTCCTGCATCTGTGAGCCAAACAGGTCATCAAGATGACATTTAGTTCACTCGCAACCTTTAATCCATTCCAAGCACACACTTAAATAAGTTCCCAAAATGGAACCTTTGGTAATACATTCCCATTCTTTGGTCATGAGAAAATCCCTTCTAACATCGCTTTATCCCCTCTCTACCCCATCTCTAACGGCACATCACAGGCACGTTTTGTCTTCGACACTCTTCTGTAGCTGGATGGTAGAATGTGTAACTCATTGGGTCAAGAGTCAGGACATCTTTACTCTAGTCCTAGGTCTGCTGATAACCACAATGTGACCTTGAGAAACAGAAGCTAATATTTACTGAGTCTCTACTGTGAGTTGGCCACTATGCTAAGTGGTCTACATACATTACCTCACTCACTTCTTACAAGTGACACAGTCCCTTTACAAAGAAGAAATCTAAGGCTCAGAGAAGTTAAGAAATTTGTACTAAATCACATAGCTTTTAAGCGGTTAGTTCATGTTTCCCTGACTCCACAGCCTCTTTCAATTGTGCTATGCTGACTTCTCTAGGGGCCTTAGTTTCCCGATCTGTAACATGAAAGTATTAGATTCGGTGTTCTGGAAGGTCCCATCCAGTTTGACCTTTTGTCACTACCTGCTCAAGGCCTCTGGAAGGATCTTAGGAAACTTCTGCACAGCTTCCTGGCTTTCCCTTTCCTGACCTTTTCTTTTGTTAGTCTGTCTCCAGGCCCTCCTCACAATCCTCTACAGTGAGTCAGTGTGAGACAAGGAACCAAATGTTTCCCCAAGTCAGGGCAGTTCCATCTGCTACGTTCCCTGCATAGCGAGCTGTGGGAACACTGCATTCCACTCTCCAGATCCTGGTGCCTGGAGTATTTTCCCTGAGCCATATTGCCTCTCTGCATTCCCCTCTTTGTGGGAGCTTGGGCCAGCCCAAAGCAGGACCCATTTGCTTTTCTGCCTCTGAAAGCATGTGGCCTCCTGGAAGTAAATGTGCAGTTGGGTTAAACTTGCTTCCTGGGTCCAGGGACTTTTCCTCAGCAGGCTGTTTCCATTCCTAAAGTTCCAAACCTCACTCTCAGACCACCCATGGAATTCACACATCAAAACATTCACCAGCTCGTATGTTCCATGTCCCCACCCCATCTTGGCTCCATAATGATGGAGACATAGCCCTGACTTCAAATTTCTAGCCATAGTTCACTTCAGCCTATAGTTTGCTTTTCCGCATTTATAGATGGGGAAGTCGAGGTCTTGGGAGGTGGGTCAGGGGACCAGACTGGGATAGGATCTCAGGCACCTACCCTTCCCTCACCCTGTTCCTTCATCCCTGGTCTCTTAATCGGGCTGCTTTCACAAACCTGTGTCTGGCTTCCGAAGGCTCCAGTTGTCTTTCTCATCTTTCTTGACTGTATCCAGATTTCTGAAAGCGGCAGTTTCCTTTGTTTGCTAGTGAGGTTCTCACGCTTCCTGGTCCAGGAGTGAGGGGAAATGTTTCCTTGTATTCCTGAACCCATAGCCAGCTGCATTCTCCATCTAGTATCACCCAGTGGGTGTTGGATAGTCAGGGAAGTACCCTGGGCCTGAAGTAGGATTGACTCAGGGGGGACAATGTGACCATCATCACCATGTCATCATCAACAGCTACACCATCATTTAGGACTTTCCTGTTTGCCAGGCACTATTTTGTCTCTACAATGATTCTATGAAGTAGGTATCTTACAATTTTCAGACTGCGAGTTCTAGTTAAGAAATTTTCTAATGGTACTGACTGAGGATAGATGCAGGATTAGAACCCAGCCTGACCAACCTCAAATTCAGTGGACAGTCTTCTCCATTATGGTCTGCTACCTCAGACTCAGGCCTTGGATGACCTTGGTAACCAACTCCTCTTCAGATTGGGTATATAGTAGGTACCCAGCAAGTGCACATGGTGGCTACACACTACATGCTTACTAATTAGCTGAGCTAAACAATGAAGCCCATCAAAGCAAGTCCCTTCTATGGCACAGAGTGAGAGTTCAGGGTCACTTCTCCTCTGGGTTGACCTGAACATCATGGCCCATGTGCTTTGTGACCTGGGGTGAATTCCTGGCCCTTTGGATGTTACTGATACCCTTTGGGAAAAAAAAACGAAGATGTGGCTCAGAGGGACATAGAATTGTAGACTAATAGAGGCAAGAAGCCCGACACCTTGACCTTAAAAAGGATTGTTGCATTCTGAGGAGTAGATGAGCTGCATCAAGTTGCCTGGCGCTTTGTTTATTCTGAGACAGACAGCCTCGCTCCTGGAGTCATGAATTTGGGAGCATTCTATCCACCAGTTGGCGGGCATGCCTGGCACCAGTGCATAGCCCTGGGAGTGGATGTTGGCATGATCAGTGGTGCTCATGGCACCTCACTCCCTGCCACACAGAACAGATGGCGCCTCTTGACTTGTCTTCCTTTTGCTTTGCTCTTGCTGGCTGTTCTTGCCAAGGCCTGGTTCTTGGCCTTGGAGGTTGATAGCCAAGATCTTGACTTTTGACCTCCAATATCCCCAACACTCCTCTTCCCCACATTTGCTAACTACAGTGAAATCATAGATGCATAGATAATCAGAGCTGGGAAGAACCTTAGACCAACTGTCTTATTTTAAAGAGGAAAGACTGAGAACTAGAGAGGAGGAAGTGGCCTGCCTGAGGTGACAGATGGCAGAGTGGAATAAGCCATATTGGGCTTCAACCCCTGCCTGACTTGTCCTCAAGAGCCAGGATTTATTTATTTAATAAGCATTTAATGTCTTCTACTTATAAGCACACTGCCTTTATCTGGGTGATCACCTGGATATACACACACACATGCATTGTTCAGAGCTGCCCTTCTGCACATCTCCTGGGTCTGCGAGTTCCCTGGCCCCTTCCCCACCCCCATCAATGTTCCTGGTCCAGATTTCTATCCCTGTGATCTTGCCTCTTTAGGATGCTAAGGGCTGATGTGACAGGGGAAGATATCTAGACCCTTTGCCTCTCCCCCCTCCCACACAAGCCAGGGTGCCAGACAGAGAACTTCACTACTTACAGCTATGAGGTCTTAGGATGGTTACTTACCCTCGCCAAGCCTCAGTTTTCTCATTTTACAAATAAATGCACTTACCTTAGTGCCTGGCACCCAGTCAGCTAATAACATGTTAGTTATTATCATTAGTGGGACTATTATTATTCCTAAAAGCAGCGATCCTTGGGAGGGCTTCCCACCTAACCTGGAGGATGGAGCTCAGGCTCCATAACCTTTCCATGGTAGAACACCCCCTCTCCAAATACACCAAAACCCACATTCTAGGAGTCCTTGGTGGAGGTCTCAGTCCTTACCCTGGCTTCATCCATTGTCAGCCAAGCCACTGGCATTTCACGGATCTCAGCTCTGCCTGTTATAAGTTATAAATAACCCCCAGCCATCTGTTCTCTGAAACCCCAATACTGAGAACAAAAGCAGAAGCTTCCCTATCCTTCCCCATCTTATTCTGCTTCTGGCAGGATTTTAATTTTCTCTGCTTTGGAATTTAAATCTCTTCCCTTTTGTGCCTTCTTCCCCAACCCCAAGCCTGTGTGTGGACTTTCTGTCATTGCAAATATTGAGGAAATCTCTGGAGAACAGTTCTCTTAAGAAGGAAGTGCCCATTTAAGGAAATTGCATGGAAACAGTGTACTCCCTCCTCAACCCTTGGCCAGGCAGGACCAGCAGCTGAAAGGCAGATGGAATGTGCACAGAAAATGTGAGGGGACTGTGAGACAGGTATCACCCAAGGCAAAGGGACTCAGAAGCTATGGCTTTCTAAGTCCCTAGAGCTAAGCAAGCCCTCAACCTTGTTGGAGGGAATAAGGTGAGAGACCTTGAGATCTTTCTTCACTCTCATTCCCTACCCCTAAAAACACATATTCTGCATGAGGCCTCTGCACCTCAGCCCCTCTCAACCTGCCAAAGTGATAATTAGCTAATCTGGGTGACCATATGTTATGGACTGAATGTTTTGTCCCCACCAAGTTCATATGTGAATGATATGATAATGTGATGATATTTGGAGATGGGGCCTTTGGGAGGAAATGTTAGATGAGGTCATGAGGGTGGGACCCTCATGAGTGGATTAGTGCCCTTATAAGAAGAGGTACCAGAGAACTTGCTTTCTCTCTACCTTCACTGAAAAAAGGCCATATGACCAGAGCAAGAAGACAGATGTCTGCAAGCCAGGAAGAGAGTCTTCACCAGAATCTGAACATACTGGCACCCTAATCTTGGACTTCCAGCTTCCAGAACTGTGAGAAAATAAGCTTCTGCTATTTAAGCCACCCAGTCTATGGTATTTTGTTATGGCAGCCTGAGCCAGTGTTATATTCTATATAAACAGAATGGTTAGAACATTCCCTCTTCTCAGGAAGAGCATTTCAACAGGGCCTTCCTGGAGACAATGTCAACAACTGTGGTCTGCTCCTTAGTGAAACCTGGTACAGAGGCAGCCATGTTTTTTCCATCATGAGCCACATGATCAGAAATCTGTATTAAAGATTTATATATATTTATATGTAAATATATAATTTACATATATTTACATAAAAGACAAAGTTTTAATTGTATCAAAATTTACTAATTATAAATTAATATTTATTTATAAGGTATACAGTATAAAAACAATTTAACAAACACTTGTATTCCCACCATCCAGTTTAAAAAAGAAAACATGACAGCATTGTCTTTGAATGCCTCCCTGATCTCATCCATTCCCTCCTTAATCTGAGGTAACCCTCATCATTAATTTTGTGCTTATAATTCTTTTGGTTTTCTTTACAGTTTTATCATGTTTTTAATCCCTAACTGGCATAATGTTTGATTTTATGTGTTTCTGAATACTTTATCAGTGGAGCCAAAGTGTACATCTTCTCTTGTGGCTAACTTCTTTCATCTGTGTTATGTGTACTGCAATTCATTTTCTTTTCTTTGTAGTGCAGAATTCCATTGTGTGAATACATCACAACTAACTTCTCAATTCTATTGCTGATAGAAACTAATTTTCTCCCAGCTTGAGAGTACTGAATACTATGCTACAACGAATATTCTTCTTCATGTCTGCTGATGCATGTGTGGAAGAGTTGCTCTAGGCTATAGACATAGAAATAGAATTGCTGGCTCGCAGAGTATATGCATCTTAAACCTTGATAGATAATGTAAAAACTGTTTTCCAAGGTACTTGCACCAATTTGTACTTCCACTAATGATGATATTTTCCTACTTAATTTTTGTTTGTTTGTTTGTTTATCTGGAGGGAACAAAATGGCATCTCTTGTGGTTAAAATCTGCATATCCCTGATGACTAATGAATATTTTTTGAGATTTTTTTTGGCTATTCAGATTTCTTCATTTGTGAAATTCCTCTTCAAGTATTGTGCCCATGTTTCCATTGGATTGTTTGTCATTTTCTTATTGATTGTAAGTGTTTAAGGGCTCCTCATATATTCTCAGTAGGAGTCCTTTTTCAGATATATGTATTACAAATATCTTTTCCCACTCTGGTTTGCCTTTTCACTCTCTTAAGATGCCTTTCCACTTCTTTTCCTTTAGAGTTAATGCTTTTAATTCCTATTTAAGAAATATTTGCCTACTGCAAGGTCATGAAGGTACTCTTTTCTGTTTTCTTCCAGAAATTTTATTGTTTAACCTTTACATTAGGTCTCTTTGTCTGGAACAGAGTTTTGTGTGTGATGTGAAGCTGTTGGTTACCTCAGTGGTGAAAGCTGTCCATGTCTTCTGTGGAGCAGGCCTCTGAGATCTGTGACAATGAACACTACAGGGTCCTCTGTTGTGAAAGTTGTGGGGAGCCTGCAGCTGTCATGGGAGCTGTTGAGGTCCTTGGTGACAAAGGCTTCCAGAGTTCTCCATAGAGCAGGCCACTGGGAACTGTGATGACACTGATACTTATAGCTCCTTCCCTTCTCCTTTATTCCTAGTCATCTCCAGACATCTCAGTCAAGCCAATCTCCCTAATAATCTTCTGGTGTGGAAGATTATCTTTGTTTTTGTTCCATGGTGTTGCTGTAATTCTTAGCTGGACTCTTGGGCCCTCCCAGAGCTATTTTTGTTTGTAGATAGCTGTTTGTTATTTGTTGGGAGAAAAGTGCTGCTATCTCTTACTCTGCCATCTTGCTGATGTCACTCCAAGGTTATTTTTGCTGTTTATAAAATGCTACATATGGTTATTTGTTTTCCACACTTTAAAGATGTCATTCCATTGTCATCTGGCTTTCATTGTTTCTCTTGAAAAGTTCACTAATTGTATTATAGTTGCTCCTTTGCAACAATGTTTGTTTTTACTCTGCCTCCTTTTAACATATTCTCTTTGGTTTTGTTTTCTCTAGTTTACTATGATATATTTAGATCTGGGGTAGGAGGGTGGTTTTATGGATGTTCTTCAGTCTGTGGTTTCATTTTGAAATATTCTAAGATTTGGAATACTTCTATGTGAAGTATCTCTTCATATACTGCATCTGTCTTATTCTTTTCCCTTTCCTCTGGCACTCCAATTACATGTTATGTTGGGATTTTAACTATGTACTATATGTTTCGCACATTTTCCACCCTTTGGGGGGTATGTATTTTAATCTGAATATTTTCTATCGCTTCATCTTCCAATTTACCAATACTCTCTTTTGCTTTGTCTAATCTGCTGTTAAACTCATCAAATTAATTCTTAATTTATGGTATTGTACTTTTCAGTCCCAGGATTTCCATTCAATTCAACTTATTTTCTTAAATACATTAATCATAATTATTTTAAAGTCTGTATCTGGTAAATAAAAAATCTGAATCACCTATGTGTCTGTGTTTTCTTTTGGAGGGAGGGGTCTTTTTCTTGGATTTTAATCTTTCTTATTTTGTCAATTTTCAATTATTTGCTGGATATTGGTTTTCTCAGAAACTGTAGAAGCACTCAATGATGTTAACTTCCTCCAAGTAAGGCTTTAAATTGTCTTGTGGTAGGTTATGATCAGATTAAATTGATCCAATTGAGACTTATCTGTTTCCATGTTATCCTTAATTCTAGGTTATCTGGTGGCTAAACTGAAAGCCTGGGGCCCTGAACTCTAATTTTGTCTCCCCTGATCCATAAGCATTACCAAAAGTTTCAACTTGCTTTCTTTTCTTTTTTTTTTTTTTTGCTTTTTATTTTATTTTATTTTTAACATCTTTATTGGAGTATAATTGCTTTACAATGGTGTGTTAGTTTCTGCTGTATAACAAAGTGAATCAGCTATACAAATACATATATCCCCATATCTCTTCCCTCTTGTGTCTCCCTCCCTCCTACCCTCCCTATCCCACCCCTCTAGGTGGTCACAAAGCACCGAGCTGATCTCCCTGTGCTATGTGGCTGCTTCCCACTAGCTATCTGTTTTACATTTGGGAGTGTATATATGTACATGCCACTCTCTCACTTTGTCCCAGCTTACCCTTCCCCCTCCCCGTATCCTCAAGTCCATTCTCTAGTAGGTCTGCGTCTTTATTCCCGTCTTGCCCCTAGGTTCTTCATGACCTTTTTTTTTTTTTAGATTCCATATATATGTGTTAGCATATGGTATTTGTTTTTCTCTTTCTGACTTACTTCACTCTGTATGACAGACTCTAGGTCCATCCACCTCACTACAAATTACTCAGTTTCATTTCTTTTTATGGCTGAGTAATATTCCATTGTATATATGTGCCACACCTTCTTTATCCATTCATCTGTCAATGGACGCTTAGGTTGGTTCTACCTCCTGGCTATTGTAAATAGAGCTGCAATGAACATTGTGGTACATGACTCTTTTTGAATTATGGTTTTCTCAGGGTATATGCCTAGTAGTGGGGTTGCTGGGTCGTATGGTAGTTCTATTTTTAGTTTTTTAAGGAACCTCCATACTGTTCTCCATAGTGGCTGTATCAATCTACATTCCCACCAACAGTGCAAGAGGGTTCCCTTTTATCCACACCCTCTCCAGCATTTATTGTTTTCTACTTGCTTTCTTGAAGCTTTTCCTCACATGTGTGCAACTTAGGCACATTTGTCTCGATAGAAAATTGTCTTTAGAGTGTTGGGCTCAACAGAGCACATTTCGCTTTGCTTTGGATCTTGGCTCTTCAAGTCCTGGCTGCCAGCTTTGTGCCTTCAAACACTTTAATCCAGCTTTTAAAGTTGCCAGTGTGAGGAGTAATCTGATGCCAATTATTTTTTCAGAGGTAGACATATATTCCCTCTTAGATGAAAAACTCAATGAGAGCAAGTACCTTGTCTATCTTGTTCATCACTGTATCCTAGTGTCTAGAGCAGTGACTAGAATATAGTAGGTGCTTAATAAATGGGACAGCCCAGTCCTTGGCTTCTACATGGGTCACAGCAGTTATCTGATTTGCCCCCTGCACTGCAGGTGAACTTCAAAACCTGGTTGGATGCTGCACCTGAACCACAATGACATCTCTTGGAATTTTGATTGGAATTGCATTGAAACTATAAAATAATTTTGAGAATTTGGCATCCTTATGATTTTGAGGAGAACTGATATATTTGTATTTTGTGTATTCTAAACCATAAATAGGATGTCTCTCTCCATTTATTTTTTTATTTTTTTCACCAAGAAAGACAACCTAATACAAGATTCTATAGCCAAGCTGCTTTGGTTCAAATCCTACCTCTGTCACTCAGTGGCTTTGTAACTTTGTGATATTTTCTAGTTTCCTTAACTGTAAATGGGATGATTATAATTAAAGTCCCTTTCTCATAGGAGTGGTTATGAGGATTTATTAGGTTAATAATTGTAAAGCATTAGAATTACTTGACATGCAGTGGGTTCTGCACAAGTGTTTGTTACATGAAATAATAATTTTCCTATAATGTTTTTTCAATAAAGTTTTAAATATTTCTTCATAAAAATCTTGCATTCTTTTGTTAGATTTATTCCTAGTCACTTATATTTTGATGTTATTTTAAATGGCTATAGTTTTAAAGGTTACATTCTTTATCTGTTTTTGCTGGTTCATGGAAATAAAATTAAGTGATATTGGTCTTCGTATATTGATTTTTTTGGCCAGTCACCTTGCAAAATGCTTGTATTTATACTAATCATTTACCTGTGGATTTCTTAGGATTTGCCAATAGATGATCTTATCACCTGTGAAAAATAACAATTTTGGTTCCTCCTTATTAATTCTTATAACTTTCCTCTCTCTCTTCCTTTTCTCCTTTCCCTCCTCTGTGTCTTGCTTAAAACTTCTAGAGAAGATTTCAAGTATTTACCATTAAGAGTAATGTTCACTGTGAGGTTTTTTTTTTTTTTTGCAGTACGCGGCCCCCTCACTGTTGTGGCCTCTCCCGTTGCAGAGCACAGGCTCCGGACGCGCAGGCTCAGCGGCCATGGCTCACGGGCCCAGCCGCTCCGCAGCATGTGGGAGCTTCCCGGACCGGGGCACGAACCCCTGTCCCCTGCATCGGCAGGCGGACTCTCAACCACTGCGCCACCAGGGAAGCCCCACTGAGAGTTTTAAAAAGCTATCTTTTATCAATTTCCTTCTGCTTCTAGTTTGCTGAGAGTTTTTATCATGAATGGAGAATCAATCAAACGCTTTTTTCAGCAGCAAGTAAGATGATTTTTCTCCTTTAGTCTGTTAATATGGTGAATTGTATTAATTATTTTTTTAAAACAATTATAAGGCAACTTTTATTTCTAGAATTAACCTATCTCTGTCAAGATGTAGTACATTTTTACATGTTGCTCTATCTGGTTGCTAATATTTTGTTTAGATTTTGCATGTATGTTAATAAACAAAATGGCCTAAAATTCTGTTCTCATGCTTTTTTAAAATCTAGATTTGGTATTAAGATTATTCTAGGTTCATAAAATGAGTTCACAATTTTTCATTGTTTATATTTCTGGAAGAGTTTTTGTAAGATTGGAATTACTTAATTCTTGAATTTTTGGTAGAACTACTGACTCAATTTCTTTACTGGCTAAAAGACTATTCAGATTTTTTTCTTCTTGAGTTAGTTTTGGTAAGTTTTTTTTTTTTTTAGAAAATTTTCCAGTTCACCTAAATTTTCAAATATTTGGCACAAAATTTTTCTTAATATTATCTTCTTAAAGCCCTTGTAGCCTATGTAAATTTGTGTCCTCCTTTACATTCCTGGTATTTTTGAGTTGTGTCTTCTTTTTTTCACTTGATCATTCTTGCCAGAGTTTCAGCAGTTTTATTAGACTTTTCAAGAAACAAAATTTGATATTATTGATCCGCTGTATTGTTTTCTATTTTATTAATTCTGCTTCTTATCATTTTCTTCCTTCAATTTCTTTGAGTTTAATCTATTGTTCTTTCTTGAATTTCTTTTATTTATTTATTTATTTATTTATTTATTTATTTTTTTTTGCGGTACACAGGCCTCTCACTGCTGTGGCCTCTCCCGTTGCGGAGCACAGGCTCCAGACGCGCAGGCTCAGCAGCCATGGCCCACGGGCCCAGCCGCTCCGCGGCACGTGGGATCCTCCCGGACCAGGGCACGAACCCGTGTCCCCTGCATCAGCAGGCGGACTCTCAACCACTGCGCCACCAGGGAAGCCCTATTTATTTTTTAATTATAGTTGATTTACAATATTATATTAGTTTTGGGTGTGCAGCATAGTGATTAAATATTTTTATAATTTATACTCCATCTAAGGTTATTGTAAAAATTTGTTGTATTCCCTGTACTGTACACTGTATCCTTGTATCTTATTTGTTTTATACATAGTAGTTTGTACCTCTTAATCCCTTACCCCTCTCTTGCCCCTCCCCCTTTCTTCCCCCCACTGGTAACCACTAGTTTGTTCTCTATATCTGTGAGTCTATTTCTGTTTTGTTATATTCATTTGTTGTTTCACTTTTTAGATCCTACATATAAGTGATAACATAGAGTATTTGTCTTTTTCTGACTTATTTGATTAGGAATAATATCCTCCAGGACCATTCATCTTGTTGCAAATGGCAAAATTTCATTCTTTTTCATGGCTGAGTAGTATTCACTCATATACATGTACCACATCTTCATTATCCATTCATCCATTGATGGACATTTAGGTTGTTTCCATGTCTTGGCTATTGTGAATAGTGCACGTATCTTTTCAAATTATAGGTTCGTCTGGATATATATCCAGGAGTGGGATTGCTGGATCATATAGTGAATCTATTTTTAGTTTTCTGAGGAACTTCCATACTGTCTTCCATAGTGGCTGTACCAACTTACATTGCCACCAACGGTGTAGGTGGCAATACTACTACTTATCTCCACACCCTCTCTAGCATTTGTTATTTGACTTTTTAATAATGGCCATTTTGATTGGTATGAGGTGATACCTCATTGTAGTTTTGATTTGCGTTTCTCTAATCATTAGCAATGTTGAGCATCTTTTCATGTGCCTATTGGCCACCTGTATGTCTTGTTTGGAGAAATGTCTATTTAGGTCTTCTGCTCATTCTTCAACTGGGTTGTTTGTTTTTTTGTTTTTGTTGAGTTGTATGAGCTGTCTGTATATTTTGGAAATTAAGCCCTTGTCAATTGCATTGTTTGCAAATATTTTCTCTCATTCCGTATCGTCTTTTTGTTTTGTTTATGGTTTCCTTCGCTGTGCAAAAGCTTGTAAATTTGATTAGGACCCATTTGTTTATTTTTGTTTTTATTTCTATTGCCTTGGCAGACTGACATAAGAAAACATTTGTACAATTTATATAAGAGAATGTTTTGCCTAAATTCTCTTCTAGGAGTTTTATGGTGTCTTATCTTATGTTTAAAAGTCTTTAAGCCATTTTGTGTATGGTGTGAGGGTGTGTTCTCACTTAATTAATTTACATGCAACTGTCCAGCTTTCCCAGCATGACTTGCTGAAGGTACTGTCTTTTCCTTATTGTATATTCTTGCCTATTTTGTTAAAGATTAATTATCCATAGGTGTGTGGGTTTATTTCTAAGCTCTCTATCCTGTTCTATTGATCTGTATATCTGTTTCAGTGCCAATACCACACTGTTTTGATTACTGTAACTTTGTAGCATTGTCTGAAGTCTGGGAGGGTTATGCTTTGTTCTTTTTCCTCAGGATTGCTTTAGCAGTTCTGGGTCTCCTGTGGTTCCATATAAATTTCAGGGTTATTTTTTCTAGTTCTGTGAAAAGTGTCATGGGTAATTTGATAGGGATCACATTAAATCTGTATAATGCTTTGGCTAGTATGGCCATTTTAACAATATTAATTTTTCCAATCCAAGAGCACAGAATATCTTTCCATTTCTTTGAATCATCTTTAGTTTCCTTTATTAATGTTTTACAGTTCTCAGCATATAACACTTTCACCTCCTTGGTCAGGTTTATTCCTAAGTATTTTTTTTAGTGCAATCTTAAAAGGTTTTTTTTTGTTTTAAACGTTCTCTTTCTGATATTTCACTGTTACTGTAAAGAAATGGAACTGATTTCTGCATGTTAACTTGTATCCTGCTACCTTCCTGAATTCATTGATCAATTCTAGTAGTTTTTGTGTGGAATCTTTAGGGTTTTCTATATATAGTATCATGTCACCTGCATATAATGACAATTCTACCTCTTTCCTTCCAATTTGGATACATTTTATTTCTTTTTCTTGTCTGTTGGCTGTGGCTAGGACTTCCAATACTATGTTGAAAAGAAGTGGTGAGAGTGGGCATCACTGTCTTGTTCTAGATTTTAGCAGGGTGGCTTTCAGGTTTTTACTGTTGAGTACGATATTGGCTGTGGGTTTGTCATAAATAGCTTTTATTTTATTTTATTTTGATTTTTTATTGGAGTATAGTTGATTTACAATGTTGTGTTAGTTTCTGCTGTGCAGCAAAGTGAATCAGATGTACATATACGTATCTCCGCTCATTTTTAGATTTCCTTCCCATTCAGGTCACCACAGGGCATTGAGTAGAATTCCTTGTACTATACAGTAGATTCTCATTAGTTATCTATTTTACATAGATATATATGTCAATCCCCATCTGTCTATTCGTCCCACCCCCTTTCCCTGCCTTGGTAACCATAAGTTGTTCTCTACTTCTGTGACTCTACTTGTGCTTTGAAAATAGGTTCATCTGTACCATTTTTCTAGATTCCACATATAAGCGATATTATGCAATATTTATTTTTCCCTTTTGGCTTACTTCACTCTGTATGACAGTCTCTGGGTCCATCCATGTCTCTGCAAATGGCACTATTTTGTTCCTTTTTATGGCTGAGTAATATAGCATTGTATATATGTACCACATTTCTTTATCCATTCCTCTGTCGATGGGCATTTATGTTGCTTTCATGTCTAGGCTATTGTGAATAGTTCTGCAATGAACATCAAGGTGCATGCATCCTTTCAAATTATGTTTCTTTCTGGATATATGCCTAGGAGTAGGATTGCTGGGTCATATGGTAGTTCTAGTTTTAGTTTTGTAAGGAACCTCCATACTGTTCTCCATAGTGGCTCTACCAATTTACATTTACACCAACAGTGTAAGAAGGTTCCTTTTTCTCCACATCCTCTCTAGCATTTATTGTTTGTAGATTTATGATGATGGCCATTCTGACTGGTGTGAGGTGATACCTTTTGTAGTTTTGATTGGCATTTCTCTAATAATTAGTGATGTTAAGCATCTTTTCATGTGCCTGTTGGCCATCTGTATGTCTTCTTTGGTGAAATGTCTATTTAGGTTTTCCACCCATTTTTTATTGGGTTGTTCGTTTTTTTGACACTGAGCTGCATAAACTGTTTGTGTGTATTGGAAATTAATCCCGTGTCAATTGCTTCGTTTGCATATACTGTCTCCCATTCTGAGGGCTGTCTTTTCATTTTGTTTATGGTTTTCTTGGCTGTGCAAAAGCTTTTAAGTTTAATTAGACCCCTTTTCTTTATTTTTGTTTTTATTTTCATTACTCAAGTGGTGGATTGAAAAAGATCTTCCTGTGATTTATGTCAAAGAGTGTTCTGCCTATATTTTCCTCTAAGAGTTTTACAGTATCCAGCCTTACATTTAGGTCTTTAATACGTTTTGAGTTTATTTTTGTGTATGGTGTTATTCAGTGTTCTAATTTTATTCTTTTACATGGAGAAGTCCAGTTTGCCAAGCACCACTTATTGAAGAGGCTGTCTTTGCTCCATTGTATATTCTTGCCTCCTTTGTCATATACTAGGTGGCCATAGGTGCATGGGTTTATCTCTGAACTTTCTATCCCGTTCCATTGATCTATATTTCTGTTTTTGTGCCAGTAGCATACTGTTTTGATTACTATAGCTCTGTAGTGTAGTCTGAAGTGAGGGAGCCTGATTCCTCCAGCTTCATTCTTCTTTCTCAAGATTGCTTTCACTATTCGGGGTCTTTTGTGTTTCCACACAAAAGGTAAAATTTATTTGTTCTAATTCTGTGAAAAATGCCCTTGGCAATTTGATAGAGATTGCATTGAATCTGTAGATTGCTTTGGGAAGTACAGTTATTTTCATAATATTGATTCTTCCAGTCCAAGAATGTGGTATATCTCTCCCTCTATTTGTGTCATCTTTGCTTTCTTTCATCAGTACCTTACAGTTTTCTGAGTACAGGTCTTTTGCCTCCTTAGGGAGGTTTATTCCTAAGTATTTTATTCTTTTTGATGCGATGGTAAATGGGATTGTTTCCTTAATCTCTTTCTGATCTTTCGTTGTTAGTGTATAGGAATGCAAGAGATTTCTATGAATTAATTTTGTATCCTGAGACTTCACCAAATTCATTGATGAGCTCTAGTAGTTTTCTGATAACATCTTTGTTTGTTGTTGTTTGTTTTTTTTCACATCTTTATTGGAGTATAATTGCTTTACAATGGTGTGTTAGTTTCTGCTTTATAACAAAATGAATCAATTATACATATACCTGTGTTCCCATACCTCTTCCCTCTTGCGTCTCCCTCCCTCCCACCCTCCCTATCCCACGCCTCTAGGTGGTCACAAAGCACTGAGCTGATCTCCCTGTGCTATGTGGCTGCTTCCCACTAGCTATCTATTTTACGTTTGGAAGTGTATATATGTCCGTGCCACTCTCTCACTTTATTACAGCTTACCCTTCCCCCTCCCCATATCCTCAAGTCCATTCTCTACTAGGTCTGTGTCTTTATTCCCGTCTTGCCCCTAGGTACTTCATGACCATTTTTTTCCTTAGATTCCATGTATATGTGTTAGTATATGGTATTTGTTTTTTTCTTTCTGACTTACTTCACTCTGTATGACAGACTCTAGATCCATCCACGTTACTACAAATAACTCAATTTCGTTTCTTTCTATGGCTGAGTAATAGTCCATTGTATATATGTGCCACATCTCCTTTATCCATTCATCTGTTGATGGACACTTACGTTGGTTCCACGTTCTGGCCATTGTAAATACAGCTGCAATGAACATTTTGGTACACGACTCTTTTTTTTTTTTCTTACTGTACATGGGCCTCTCACTGCTGTGGCCTCTCCCGCTGTGGGGCACAGGCTCTGGACGCAAAGGCCCAGTGGCCATGGCTCACGGACCCAGCCGCTCCGCGGCACGTGGGATCCTCCCGGACTGGGGAACGAACCCACGTCCCCTGCATCGGCAGGCAGACTCTGAACCACTGCGCCACCAGGGAAGCCCCACATGACTCTTTTTGAATTATGGTTTTCTCAGGATATATGCCCAGTAGTGGGATTGCTGGGTCATATGGTAGTTCTATTTTTAGTTTTTTAAGGAACCTCCATACTGTTCTCCATAGTGGCTGTATCAATTTACCTTCCCACCAACAGTGCAAGAGTGTTCCCCTTTCTCCACACTCTCTCCAGCACTTATTGTTTCTAGATTTTTTGATGATGGCCATTCTGACTGGTGTGAGATGATATCTCACTGTAGTTTTGATTTGCATTTCTCTAATGATTAATGATGTTGAGCATTCTTTCAAGTTTTTGTTGGCAATCTGTATATCTTCTTTGGAGCAATGTCTATTTAGGTCTTCTGCCCACTTTTGGATTGGGTTGTTTGTTTTTTTAATATCGAGCTGCATGAGCTGTTTACATATTTTGGACATTAATCCTTTGTCAGTTGCTTATTTGCAAATATTTTCTCCCATTCTGAGGGTTGTCTTTTGGTCTTGTTTATGGTTTCCTTTGTTGTGCAAAAGCTTTGAAATTTCATTAGGTCCCATTTGTTTATTTTTGTTTTTATTTCCATTTCTCTAGGAGGTGGGTCAAAAAGGATCTTGCTGTGATTTATGTCATAGAGTGTTCTGCCTATGTTTTCCTCTAAGAGTTTGATAGTGTCTGGTCTTACATTTAGGTCACTAATCCATTTTGAGTTTATTTTTGTGTATGGTGTTAGGGAGTGTTCTAATTTCATACTTTTACATGTACCTGTCCAGTTTTCCCAGCACCACTTATTGAAGAGGCTGTCATTTCTCCACTGTATATTCTTGCCTCCTTGATCAAAGATAAGGTGACCATATGTGGGTGGGTTTATCTCTGGGCTTTCTATCCTGTTCCATTGATCTATATTTCTGTTTTTGTGCCAGTACCATACTGTCTTGATTACTGTAGCTTTGTAGTATATTCTAAAGGCAGGGCGCCTGATTCCTCCGGCTCCATTTTTTGTTTTTGTTTTTGTTTTTTTTTTTTTTGTGGTATGCAGGCCTCTCTCTGTTGTGGCCTTTCCCGTTGCGGAGCACAGGCTCCAGACCCACAGGCTCAGCAGCCATGGCTCACGGACCCAGCCTCTCCACGGCATGTGGGATCTTCCCGGACTGGGGCACGAACCCACGTCCCCTGCATCGGCAGGTGGACTCTCAACCACTGTGCCACCTGGGAAGCCCTCCTGCTCCGTTTTTCTATCTCAAGATTGGTTTGGCTATTCAGGTTCTTTTGTGTCTCCATACAAATTGTGAAAGTTTTTGTTCTAGTTCTGTGAAAAATTCCAGGGGTAGTTTGATCTGGTAACATCTTTAGAAATTTCATGTACAGCATCATATCATCTGCAAACAGTGACAGTTTTATTTTTTCTTTTCCAATTTGGATAGCTTTTATTACTTTTTCTTCACTTATAGCCATAGCTAGGACTTCCAAAATTGTGTTGAATAAAAGTGGCAGGATTGGACATCCTTGTCTTGTTCCTGATCTTAGAGGAAATGCTTTTATCTTTTCACCATTGAGAATGATGTTGGCTGTGGGTTTGTCATATATGGCCTTTATTATGTTGAGGTAGGTTCCCTCTATGCCCACTTTCTGGAGAGGTTTTTTTTTTTTTATCATAAATTGGTGTTGAATTTTGTCGAACACTTTTTCTGCATCTATTGAGATGATCATATGGATTTTATTCTTCAATTTGTTAATATCATGTATCACATTGATTGATTTGCATATATTGAGGAATCCTTGCATCTCTGGGATAAATCCCACTTGACCTTGGTGTATGATACTTTTAATGTGTTGTTGGAGTTGGTTTGCTAACATTTTGTTGAGGATTTTTCCGTCTATGTTCATCAGTGATATTGGCCTGTAATTTTCTTTTTTTGTAATATCTTTGTCTGGTTTTGGTATCAGGGTGTTGGTGGCCTCCTAGAATGAGTTTAGGAGTGTTCCTCCCTCTGCAATTATTTGGAGGAGTTTGAGAAGGATAGGTATTAGCTCTTCTTTGAATGTTTGATAGAATTTGCCTGTGAAGCCATCTGGCCCTGGACTTTTGTTTGGTGGAAGATTTTTAATCACAGTTTCGATTTCATTACTTGTGATTGGTCTGTTCATATTTTCTATTTCTTTCTGGTTCAGTCTTGGAAGGTTGTACCTTTCTAAGAGTTTTTCCATTTCTTCTAGGTTGTTCATTTTATTGGCCTATAGTTGCTTGTAGTAATCTCTTATTACCCTTTGCATTTCTGTGGTGTCCATTGTAACTTCTCCTTTTTCATTTCTCAATTTTATTGATATGAATCCTCTCCCTCTTTTTCTTGATGAGTCTGGCTAAACGTTTTTCAATTTTTTGTTTAGCCTCTCAAAGAAACAGCTTTTAGTTTGACCTTTTCTATCATTTTCTTCATTTCTATTTCATTTATTTCTGCTCTTATCTTTATGATTTCTTTCCTTCTACTAATGTTGGGTTTTGTTTGTTCTTCCTCTAGTTGCTTACGCGTAAGGTTAGGTTGTTTATTTGAGATTTTTCTTGTTTCTTGAGGTAGGATTGTATTGCTATAAGTTTCCCTGTTAGAACTGCTTTTGCTGCATCCCATAGGTTTTGGGTCATCGTGTTTTCATTGTCATTTGTTTTTAGGTATTTTTTATTTCCTCTTTGATTTCTTCAGTGATCTCTTGGTTATTTAGTATCATATTGTTTAGCCTCCATGTTTTGTGTTTTTTACAGTTTTTTTCCCCTGTAATTGATTTCTAATCTCATAGCATCATGGTTGGAAAATATGCTTGATATGATTTCAATTTTCTTAAATTTACCAAGGGTTGATTTGTGACCCAAGATGTGATCTACCCTGGAGAATGTTCTGTGTGCATTTGAGAAGAAAGTGTATTCTTCTGCTTTCATATGGAATGTCCTGTAAATATCAATTAAGTCTATCTGGTCTAATATGTCACTTAAGGCTTCTGTTTCCTTATTAATTTTCTGTCTGGATGATCTATCCATTGGTGTAAGTGGAGTGTTAAATCCCCCACTATAATTGTGTTACTGTCAATTTCTCCTTTTATGGCTGTTAACTTTTACCTTATGTGCTCCTATGTTGGGTGCATAAATATTTACAATTGCTATACCTTCTTCTTGGGTTGATCCCTTTATCATTATGTAGTGTCCTTCCTTATCTCTTGTGACAGTCTTTATTTTAAAGTCTATTTTGTCTGATATGAGTATTGCTATTACAGCTTTCTTCTGATTTCCATTTGCATGGAATATCTTTTTCCATCCCCTCACTTTCAGTCTGTATGTGTCCCTAGGTCTGAAGTGGGTCTCTTGTAGACAACACACATATGGGTCTTGTTTTTGTGTCCATTCAGCCAGACTGTGTCTTTTGGTTGGCGCATTTAATCCATTTACATTTAAGGCAATTATTAATATGTATGTTCCTATTACCATTTTCTTAATTGCTTTGGGTTTGTTTTAGTAGGTCTTTTTCTTCTCTTCTGTTTCCTGCCTAGAAAAGTTCCTTTAGCATTTGTTGCAAAGCTGTTCTGCTTGTGCTGAATTCTGTTAGCTTTTGCTTGTCTGTAAAGCTTTTGATTTCTCAGTCAAATCTGAATGAGAACCTTGCTGGATAGAGTAATCTTGGGTGTAGGTTTTTCCCTTTCATCACTTTAAACATTTCCTGCCACTTCCTTGTGGCCTGCACAATTTCTACCAAAAGATCAGCTGATAAGCTTATGGGGATTCACTTGTATGTTATTTGTTGATTTTCTCTTGCTGCTTTTAATATTTTTTGTTTGAATTTAATTTTTGTTAGTTTGATTAATATGTGTCTCAGCATGTTTCTCCTTGCGTTTATCCTATATGGGATTCTCTGTGCCTTTTTGATTTGACTGACTATTTCTTTTCCCATGTTAGGGAAGTTTTCAACTATAATCCCTTCAAATATATTCTCAGACCCTTCTATTTCTCTTCTTCTTCTGGGACACCTATAATTCGAATGTTGGCGTGTTTAATGTTGTCCCAGAGGTTTCTGAGACTGTCCTCAATTCTTTTGGTTCTTTTTCTTTATTCTTCTCTGTGGCTGCTATTTCCAACATTCTATCTTCCAGCTCACTTATCTGTTCTTCTGCCTCAGTTATTCTGCTATCAATTCCTTCTAGTGTATTTTTAATTTCAGTTATTGTGTTGTTAATCACTGTTTGTTTTTTTCTTTAGTTCTTCTAGATCCTTGTAAACATTTCTTGTATTTTCTCCATTCTGTTTCCGAGATTTTGGATCATCTTCGCTATCATTACTCTGAATTCTTTTTCAGGTAGATTGCCTATTTCCTCTTCATTTTTTTGATCTTGTGGGTTTTTACCTTGCTCCTTCGTCTGCAACATATTTCTCTGTCTTCTCATTTTGTCTAAAATATTGTGTTTGAGGTCTCCTTTCCACAAGCTGCAGGGTCGTAGTTACTCTTTTTTTAATTTTTACATTTTATTTATTTTTTTATACAGCAGGTTCTTATTAGTCATCAATTTTATGCATATCAGTGTATACATGTCAATCCCAATCGCCCAATTCATCACACCACCACTCCCATCCCCCCATGGCTTTCCACCATGGTGTCCATACATTTGTTCTCTACATCTGTGTCTCAATTTCTGCCCTGCAAACTGGTTCATCTGTACCATTTTTCTAGGTTCCACATACATGCATCAATATACAATATTTGTTTTTCTCTTTCTGATGTACTTCACTCCGTATGACAGTCTCTAGATCCATCCACGTCTCAACAAATGACCCAATTTCGTTCCTTTTTATGGCTGAGTAATATTCCATTGTATATATGTACCACATCTTCTTTATCCCTTCATCTGTCGATGGGCATTTAGGTTGATTCCATGATCCGGCTATTGGAAATAGCACTGCAATGAACATCGGGGTGCATGTGTCTTTTTGAATTATTGTTTTCTCTGGCTTTATGCCCAGTAGTGGGATTGCTGGATCATATGGTAGTTCTATTTTTAATTTTTTAAGGAACCTCCATACTCATACTGTTCTCCATAGTGGCTGTATCGACTTACATTCCCACTAACAGTGCAAGAGGGTTCCCTTTTCTCCACACCCCCTCCAGCATTTGTTGTTTGTAGATTTTCTGATGATGGCCATTCTAACTGGTGTGAGGTGATACCTCATTGTAGTTTTGATTTGCATTTCTCTAACAATTAGTGATGTTGAGCAGCTTTTCATGTGCTTCTTGGCCATCTGTATGTCTTCTTTCGAGAAATGTCTATTTAGGTCTTCTGCCCATTTTTGGATTGGGTTGTTTGTTTTTTAAATATTGAGCTTCATGAAACATTTTCTCCCATTCTGAGGGTTGTCTTTTTGTCTTGTTTTTGGTTTCCTTTGCTGTGCAAAAGATTTGAATTTTCATAAGGTCCCATTTGTTTACTTTTGTTTTCATTTCCATTGCTCTAGGAGGTGGATCAAAAAAGATCTTGCTGTGATTTATGTCAAAGGGTTTTCTTCCTATGTTTTCCTCTAAGAGCTATATAGTGTCTGGTCTCACATTTAGGTCTCTAATCCATGTTGAGTTTATTTTTGTGTATGGTGTTAGGGAGTGTTCTAATTTCATTCTTTTACATGTAGCTATCCAGTTTTCCCAGCACCACTTATTGAAGAGACTGTCTTTTCTCCATTGTATATCCTTGCCTCCTTTGTCATAGATTAGGTGACCATAGGTACATGGGTTTATCTCTGGGCTTTCTATCTTGTTCCTTTGATCTATGTTTCTGTTTTTGTGCCAGTACCATATAGTCTTGATTACTGTAGCTTTGTAGTATAGTCTGAAGTCAGGGAGTCTGATTCCTCCAGCTCCGTTTTTTTCCCCTGAAGACTGCTTTGACTATTTGGGGTCTTCTCTGTCTCCATACAAATTTTAAGATTTTTTGTTCTAGTTCCTTTTAAGATTTTTTGTTCTAGTTCCATAAAAAATGTCATTGGTAATTTGATAGGGATTGCATTGAATCTGTAGACTGCTTTGGGCAGTATAGTCATTTTCACAATATTGATTCTTCCAATCCAAGAGCATGGTATATCTCTCTATCTGTTGGTATCATCTTTAATTTCTTTCATCTGTGTCTTATAGTTTTATGCAAACAGGTCTTTTGTCTTTCTAGGTAGGTTTATTCCTAGGTGTTTTATTCTTTGTGTTGCAGTGGTAAATGGGAGTGTTTCCTTAATTTCTCTTTCAGATTTTTCATCATTAGTGTATAGGAATGAAAGATTTCTGTGCATCAATTTTGTATCCTGCAACTTTACCAAAATCATTGATTAGCTCTAGTAGTTTTCTGGTGGCATATTTAGGAGTCTCTATGTATAGTATCATGTCATCTGCAAACTGTGACAGTTTTACTTCTTCTTATCCAATTTGTATTCCTTTTATTTCTTTTACTTTGCTGATTGCCGTGGCTAGGACTTCCAAAACTACGTTGAATTATAGTGGTGAGAGTGGACATCCTTGTCTGTTCCTGATCTTAGAGGAAATGCTTTCAATTTTTCACCATTGAGAATGATGTTTGCTGTGGGTTTGTCGTATATGGCCTTTATTATGTTGAGGTAGGTTCCCTCTATGCCCACTTTCTGGAGAGTTTTTATCACAAATGTGTGTTGAATTTTGTCAAAAGCTTTTTCTGCATCTATTGAGATGATCATATGGTTTTTATTCTTCAATTTGTTGATATGGTGTATCACATTGACTGATTTGCGTATATTGAAGAATCCTTGCACCTCTGGGATAAATCCCAATTAATCACGGTGTATGATCCTTTTAATGTTTTGTTGGATTCTCTTTGCTAGAATTTTGTTGAGGATTTTTGCATCTATATTCATCAGTGATATTGGTGTGTAATTTTCTTTTTTTGTAGTATCTTTGTCTGGTTTTGGTATCAGGGTGATGGTGGCCTCATAGAATGAGTTTGGGAGTGTTCCTTTCCCCACAATTTTTTGGAAGAGTTTGAGAAGGATGGGTATTAGCTCTTCTCTAAATGTTTGATAGAATTCACCTGTGAAGCCATCTGGTCCTGGACCTTTGTTTGTTGGAGTATTTTGAATCACAGTTTCAATTTCATTGCTTGTGTTTGGTCTGTTCATATTTTCTATTTCTTCCTGGTTCAGTCTTGAAAGGTTATACCTTTCTAAGCATTTGTCCATTTCTTCCAGGTTGTCCAATTTATTGGCATAGAGTTGCATGTAGTAGTCTCTTAGGATGCTTTGTATTTCTGCAGTGTCTGTTGTAAGTTCTCCTTTTTCATTTCTAATTTTATTGATTTGAGTCCTCTCCCTCTTTTTCTTGGTGAGTCTGGCTAATGGTTTATCAATTTTTTGTTTATCTTCTCAAAGAACCAGCTTTTTTTAAAAATTGATCTTTGCTATTGTTTTCTTTGTTTCTATTTCATTTATTTCTGCTCTGATCTTTATGACTTCTTTCCTTCTGCTAACTTTGGGTTTTGTTTGTTCTTCTTTCTCTAGTTCCTTTAGGTGTTAGGTTAGATTGTTTATTTGAGATTTTTCTTGTTTCTTGAGGTAGGCTTTTATAGCTATAAACTTCCCTCTTAGAACTGCTTTTGCTCACCCCGTAGGTTTTGCATCATCATGTTATCATTGTCATTTGTCCTAGGTATTTTCTGATTTACTCTTTGATTTCTTTGGTGATCTCTTGGTTATTTAGTAACATATTGTTTAGCCTCCATGTGTGTGTGTGTTTTATGTTTTTTTCCCTATGATTTCTAATCTCATAGTGTTGTGGTCAGAAAAGATGCTTGATATGATTTCAATTCTCTTAACTTTACTGAGGCTTTATTTGTGACCCAAGATGACCCACTATCCTGGAGAGTGTTCCATGCACACTTGAGAAGAAAGTGTAATCTGCTGTTTTTGGATGGAATGTCCTATAAATATCAATTAAATCTATCTGGTCTATTGTGTCATTTAAAGCTTCTGTTTCCTTATTTATTTTCATTTTGGATGATCTGTCCATTGGTGTAAGTGAGGTGTTAAAGTCCCCCACTATTATTGTGTTACAGTCGATTTCCTCTTTTATAGCTGTTAGCAGTTGGCTTATGTATTGAGGTGCCCCTACGTTGGGTGCATATATATTTATAATTGTTATATCTTCTTCTTGGATTGATCCCTTGATCATTAGGTAGTGTCCTTCCTTGTCTCTTGTAACATTCTTTATTTTAAAGTCTATTTTACCTGATATGAGTATTGCTACCCCATGTTTCTTTTGATTTCCATTTGCATGGAATATCTTTTTCCATCCCCTCACTTTCAGTCTGTATGTGTCCCTAGGTCTGAAGTGGGTCTCTTGTAGACAGCATATAGATGGGTCTTATTTTTGTATCCATTCAGCAAGCCTGTGTCTTTTGGTTGGAGCATTTAATCTATCCATGTTTAAGGTAATTATCAATATGTATGTTCCTATGATCATTTTCTCAATTGTTTTGGGTTTGTTTTTGCAGATCCTTTTCTTCTCTTGTGTTTCCCTCTTAGAGAAGTTCCTTTAGCATTTGTTGTAGAGCTGGTTTGGTGGTGCTGAATTCTCTTAGCTTTTGCTTGTCTGTAAAGCTTTTGATTTCTCCATTGAATCTGAATGAGATCCTTGCTGGGTAGAGTAAGGTTGGTTGTAGGTTCTTCCCTGTCATCACTTTAAGTATATCATGCCACTCCCTTCTGGCTTGTAGAGTTTCTACTGAGAAATAAGCTTAACCTTATGGGAGTTCCCTTTTATGTTATTTGTCATTTTTACCTTGCTACTTTCAATAATTTTTCTTTGTCTTTAATTTTTGCCAATTTGTTTACTGTGTCTCTGAGTGTTTCTTCTTCTGTTTATCCTATGTGGGACTCGCTGCACTTCCCGGACTTGGGTGCCTATTTCCTTTCTCATGTTATGGAAGTTTTCAAGTATAATCTCTTCAAATATTTTCTCTGGTCCTTTCTCTCTCTCTTCTCCTTCTTGGACCGCTATAATGCGAATGTTGCTGCATTTAATGTTCTCCCAGAGGTCTCTTAGGCTGTTTTCATTTCTTTTCATTCCTTTTCCTTTATTCTGTTCTGCAGCAGTGAATTCCACCATTCTGTCTTTCAGGTCACTTATCTGTTCTTCTGCCTCAGTTATTCTGCTATTGATTCCTTCTAGTGTAATTTTCATTTCAGTTATTGTATTGTTCATCTCTTTTTGTTTGCTCTTTCATTCTTCTAGGTCTTTGTTAAACATTTCTTGCATCTTCTCGATCTTTGCCTCCATTCGTTTTCCAAGGTCCTGGATCATCTTCACTATCATTATTCTGAATTCTTTTTCTGGAAGGTTGCATATCTCCACTTCATTTAGTTGTTTTTCTGGGGTTTTATCTTGTTCTGTCATCTGGTACATAGCTCTCTGCCTTTTCATCTTGTTTATCTTTCTGTGAATGTGGTTTTTGTTCCACAGGCTGCAGGATTGTAGTTCTTGCTTCTGCTGTCTGCCCTCTGGTGGATGAGGCTCAGGTCGTAGTTACTCTTGCTTCTGGTGTCTGACCCCAGTGGGTGTGGTTTGTCCAGTTGCTTGTGTAAGCTTCCTGGTGGGTGGGACTGGTGCCTGTCTTCCAGTGGGTGGAGTTGGAGCTTGTCCCTTTGATGGGCAGGCCCACATCAGGTGGTATGTTTGGGGGTGTCTGTGGGCTTTGTGTGCCTTTAGGCAGCCTGTCTGCTGTTGGGTGGTTTGTGTTCCTGTCTTGCTTGTTGTTTGGTGTAAGCGTTCAGCACAGGTGCCTGCAGGCAGTTGGGTGGAGCCGGGTCTTGGAGTTGAGATGGAGACCTCTGGGATCCCCTGGGGCTGGGAATTCTCTGGATTTCCAGTTTCCTGGACTTTGCACTCCAACCCAAGGCTCAGGACTGACCCCCGGCCTGGGAACCAAAACCCTGCAAGCCACACATTTTGATTAAAAAGGGGAAAAAAATAAAAGAAAAAAGAAGAGAAAAAGGTCAGGATGAAAACAAACAGACAAACAAAACCCAAGACAAATAGCAAAGCAAACAGCATCAACAATAATTAAAAACAAACAAAACCCCAGATAAATGGTAAAAGCAAAACCGAACAAAAACAAAAAAACACACACATACAAAAAAGAAATATAAACAAAAACAGAGAAAACAAAAAACAAGAGAGCAACCAGACAAACAAAAGGACCCCAAAATAAAATCAAACAATTAAAAACAAAGCATAAAAAAAAAAGAAAAGCATAATGCAAACTGAAGGTAGAAGGAAAGAAAACAAAACTCTCAAAAATGATAAAAAATGATTTAAAAAGATAACACATAGAAGATGGGGGGAGAAAAGATAAAAACAAAATAGAACAAAGGAAAGAAAAAAACAAGGAAAAAACACAGAACAACAAAAAGGTAATATAGAAATATAAAAAAAATTAAAAACTAAATAATAATTAAAAAAAACAACAGCAGAACAGAACAAAGCATTAAAAAATTACATTTTTCTGGTGTTTCAGCTGTCCTTGCCCCAACTGTGAGTCACTGCTAACCTCCACCTCCCCAGGAGGCCCTCAAAAACCTCTAGGTAGGTCTCTAGTCCCTCTGTGGGCACTATGGGTGCATCTCAGACTCTGACGTGGCCCAACTTCCACAGGTACTAATCCCCAAAGTCCACAGCTGCTAGAGCTAGACCAGTTTCAGTTGTGGGAACACTCATTGTCCATTCAGATATTCCATAGATGCAGGGTTTACCAAGCTGATTTTGGGGTTTTAAACTGCAGTTTGTGCAGTGTCACAGAAAGATTTTCATTCCTCTTCATTAGTTGCCCTGCCCCTGGGACTCAGCTGTGGTTTTAGTTCCACCTCTGCATGTGGGCCATACACAGGAGTCTGCTCCCAAGGCTGCCCTGGAACACTCTGTTCTGCCCTGGTGAGGACAGGGCATGGAGATTGCATGACTGCCTGTGTCATAGGGTCCCTGGTGGCAGCAGGTATGCAGGAAAGCTGGCGGCCATGGATGCGAGAGATCCAGCCCTAGTGGAAGACTTTCCTATCACCTGGCAGCCAGCACGAGAAGGTCAGCCCTGGTGGGGACTTTTCCTAGCACCTGGCAGCAAGTGAAAGAAGGCCAGCCCTAGTGGGGGCGTTTCCTAGTGCCTGGTGGGACAGGGGACTGACATGTGGGGAGAGAGAGGCTGCAATGGCAGCTCCACCCCCTGTGCATCACTCAACAGTGGTGCCTTGCTTCTATGGCAGTCTGGGTTTCTTCCACAAGCATTTCCAGTTGTAGATTTCCTCCCTCCCGTCCCCTCAGGCTGTCTCCTCACAGCCAACAGCTTTTCTCCCCTTGGGTTTTCTCTCTAGTCCCCACATTCAAGCTCTCAGCCCCAGTGTGCACTGGTGGACACATGTCCCAGTCTGGGGCATGCAAGGCTGTGTCACAGACTGTCTGTGTAGGTCTCACTCTGTCCTGTCTGCCAGATACTGTCCATTTCACCCTCCTCTGACAGCCACAGATATTCCCCTTCTGTCCCAACTGATTTCCCCATCGGTGAGGAGGCTTCCCTGAATGAGGGAACCTCTTCTCTGCTTCAGTTCCCCCCCAGGGGTACAAATCCCATCCCATTTCCTCTCCTCTTCTTTTACCCTTCTTTCTTTTGTCCTACCCAGTTATGCGGGGATCTTTCTTGTCCTTTCCAGTGTCCAAGGTCTTCTGCTAGTGTTCAGGCGGTGTTCTGTGAGAATTGTTCCATCTGCAGATGTATTCTTGATGCATTTTTGTAGAGAGATGAACTCCACATTCTCCTACTCCTCCACCATCTTGGTGAAATCCAGCATAGTACTTTAGTGATTGATCCTCTCACTAAGGAAACCCAAAAATGCTGGACAAAATAATTAAAACCTATTTTTAAACGCATCAATAGACTGGGAAAAAATTACAGGTAAATTCAGAAGCCTTAACATCACATAAAAGCCAGAAATATAAGCCTGTACTAATTTCAGCATTTATAATGAGTTTCAATTTTCACAAATCTTGCAAGGCACGGAGGACTTGTCAAATGTAAAAAGTCTAACAGGAGTCCACACTCCCAGTATAATCCCATAAACCTGGAACCCAAAGGCTACAATTCATCATAAGGGTGAATTAAAAATAAGTCTGTGCTCTACCAACCTGCCTTAAACCTGGCACTGAATAGAAGGGAGAAAAACATCTCTCTTGAGAATTAGTAACTACCAGCTAGCCCTTGTGCAGATTTGCTGCACAAAATTCACACTATCTTGATGGTTCAAAAAACCTACATCCAAATATTTAATTTTTGTGTGATCCTGAGCTGGCAGTGTCCTGAGGTGCCTGGCAGTAGCAAATGGAAAACAGTCCCAAAGGAAAACATTTCAATCTAGGCATCAGAGAATTCCCACAGGTATAGGTTTAAGAAACATGAGCTTACCTAAAAAAAATCACAAAACACAAGGAAACAAGACACCATGAGTGAGGTCCCATAAGGGAAAAAGTAGAGGGCATATAGTTGTTCACAAGCTGGGGCAATTTTGCCCTCCAGGAGACATTTTTGGTTGTCACAATTGGGAGGGGAATGTGTGTGCTCTTGGCATCTAGTATATAGAGGTCAGGGATGCTGTCAAACATCCTCTAAAATGCAGGACGGCCTCTTACAATAAAGACTTATCTGGCTCAAGATGTCAATAGTGCTAACGCTGAGAAACCCTGAGATATCAGAATCATGCCTGCAAAGCTTCTATTTTTGAATCATCTGAAAAAAAACATATATAATAAGTATAAACTTAAGGAAAATGAAAGAAGAAATTTAAAATATGCATAAAGAGCAAGGGAATATATTATCAAGCAGATTTGAAGAATGCAATAAAATTTCTAAAAATGAATTAAGTAAAACAATTGAAATAAAAATTTCAGTGGAACAAACATTTTGAAAAATAGCTTGGAATTATCTAGTAAAATTAAAGGTATATATAACCTGTGACCCAAAAATTCCACTCCTAATACATAGCCTTAAGAAATTTATGCACATGTGTTTCAATATACATATACAATGATGTTCATGGCAGCATTGTTGAAAATAGTCTCCACAAAAAGGGGAAAGAACTAATCCAAATATTCTTCAAAAATAGAATAAAAAATTATAATATTCTCATGAACTATACTACTTCCCAGCAGGGAAAGTTAGTGAACCACGGGTACAAACATGGATTAATTTTTAAATATTGTGTTGAATAAAAGATGCAAGACCCATAATACAGAGTGTTACATTAAAACAAACAATAATTGATATAGCTGGTAAACTATAAAGAAAAGCAAAGAAATGATTACACTAAAGTCACAGTGATAATTATCTCTGGTGGAAGCAGTGGTGGTTGGGGATCAGAAACAGAGACACAAGGGACTTCTGGACTATTGATAATGTTCCATTTATAGGGTGATTATTTGGTATTTGTTTCATAATTAATTGTTAAGCTATACATTTATATTTTTGCACTTTTCTTAATTGTGTTACATATTCTCAATGCAAAAAAAAAGTTTAAAAAATGAAGTGGACAGGTTTAACAGCAGCTTAGACAAAGCTGAAGTGAGAATTACTGTATTGGAAGACAGATCTAAAGAAATTGTCCAGAATGCAGTTCAGAGAGACAAAGAGATAAAAAGTAGGCAAGAAAGATTGCATTGGAATTCTAAAAGACATGAGACAAAAAAGGGGCAGTATTTGAAGGGGTTGATGGCTAAAAATTTCTCAGAACTGAAGAATAGATAACTGACAAAATTGGGAAGCCCAGGTAATCACAAGCAGTTTAAATAAAAAGTAATCCACACCTATAGCACATCATAGTGAAACTTTCCAGAATGTCTAAAATTAAAAAAAAAAAGTCCACATATGGGAATGCTCATAGCTCTTGGTATGTGGCCCAGCTTCTGTCAAAATGTCTACTGCTTATGAAATTTTGTACAAGCCTAGCCTGAAGGGTGATTACATTACACCCTCAAGTACATACAGGTCAGTCGAAGCGTAGAACTCTGATGCTGAGTAGAATGCTTTGAACATTGAAACGGCCATCAGGACCAAAGGTATAGATGAAGTTACCATCATCAACATCTTGACCAAATGCAGCAATGAACAGAGACAGGATATTGCCTACCAGAGGAAGACCAAAAAGGAACTTGCATCAACACTGAAGTCAGCCTTGTCCAGCCACCTGAAGATGGTGATTTGAGGCCCATTGAAAACACATGCTCAGTATTATGCTTCTGAACTGAAAGCCTCCATGTAGGGTCTGGGGTTTGATAAGGACTGCCTCATTGAGACCATTTGCTCAAGGACCAACCAGGAGCAACAGGAAATTAACAGTCTACAAGGAAGTGTATAAGATTGATCTGGAGAAGGACATTGTTTCTGACATATCTGGTGACTTCTGCAAGCAGACGGTTGCCCCTGCAAAGGGTAGAAGAGGAGAGGATGGCTCTGTCATTGATTTTGTATTGATTGACCAAGATGCCTTCGATCTCTATTGTACTAAAGAGAAGAGGGGAGGAACTGAGGTTCTCAAATGGATCAGCATCATGATCAAGTGGAGTCTGTGTCACCTCCAGAAAGTATTTGAAAGGTACAAGAATTATGGACCTTATAACATGTTAAGCAGCATCAAGAAAGAGGTCAAAGGAGACCAGGAAAATGCTTTCCTGAACCTGGCCTAGTGTATTCATAATAAGCCCCTGCATTTTGCTCCATGAAAGGCAAGGGAACTCATTATAAGGTGTTGATTAGAATCATGGTCTCCAAATTGCTGTACTACTACATCCAGCAAGACACCAAGAGTGACTACCAGAAAGTGCTCTGTACCTGTGTGGTGGGGATGACTGAAGCCTGAGACTGTCTGAATGTCTAGAAGTAGTGCTTCTATGCTTCTAGCTAACAGTTCTAGAAAATCAGCTTGCTACTAACAGCCCCCTTGTGCCCATTCCCTGTGAGGATGATGTTAGTATTGCTCCCCTTGGCCCCAACCTTATTTTAGTTGCCTAAGCATTGCCTGCCTTTCCTGTCTAGTCTCTCTTTCAGCCAAAGAAATGAATATTCCAAGGAGTTGGAAGTGCAATCTATGATGTGAAACACTTTGCCTGTTGTGTACCTTGCATAAATAGATGATAAACTAAATTTTTATTTTAAAAATTAAGAGAAAAGAAAAGATACTAAAAGCAGTCAGAGAGAAAAGATATATAACCTTCAAGTAAATGACAATTACATTAACTCCTTTTTTCATCAATAGTGAAAGCTAGAGAACAGTACAACAATATTCCTAATGTGCTAAAGAAAAAATAAGTCTATTCCTAGAATTATTAAACTTAGTGAAAATAACATCCATGAAAGAAAGAGATCTAAAAACATTAAATAACTCATGGATTAAAGAGTAATTATAATTGAAATTAAAAATATTTAGAAAGGCTTAGAGACAAAACACTACATGTCAAACTTGTGAAATACAATTAAAGTGGTACTTTAGAGAAAAATTATAATCTTAAATGCTTATATTAGAAAATAAAACAGAAGGGGGATCAATATGGTGGTGGAGTAGGTCGTGGAGCTCACCTCCTCCCACAAATACATCTCTGTGTGGAACAATTCTCATAGAATATCTACTGAACACAGGCAGAAGACCTCAGACTTCTGAAAGGGCAAGAAAAGCTCCATGTAACCAGGTATGACAAAAGAATAAAGAAAAAGAGAGAGAGAGAATGGAATCGGAATAAGACCTGTGCCCCTGGGAAGGAGCCATGGAAGAAGAAATGTTCCCACACCCTGGAAAGTCCCCTCACTGGCGGGGAGACAAGCCAGGATAGAGGGGGAATTTTGGAGCCTTGGAGGAGAGCATGACAACAAGTCTGTGGAAGGAAAAACAGAGAGAGACCTTCACAGATGGTCGATACCACTACTGTGCACTCCCCAGCCTGAGATGCTTGTCCCCGGTGTGGTTGGGGGCTGGGTGCTAAAGCGTGGGCTTCAGAGGTCAACTTGGGGAGAGAACTGGGATTGGCTGAGTGGAGACAGCCTGAAGGGGCTGGAGCAGGGTGTGGCTGCAACTGAGGGTATATGCAGAAGAAGCCTGAGCCAGCCAGAGTGGCAAGGCACCATTGTTGGGGGGTGCTCAAGGAGAGGGGTGGGACCACGTAGGAAATTCTTTCCCCATTCAGGCTGTCAGGTAACAGGATGGCCTATACAAGCTCTGGGGGTGGGTGTGAGCCCCCACTGCCATCATGGGCTTCGGAGGTGGGTGTGGGTCCCTGCCACTTCTGAGAGAATTGGGAGTGAGTGCTAATCACTGTCCCCACCCTGTCATGGGTCCAGGGAGTGTGCTCAGACTGCTGCCACTGCTGAGAGACCCATGAGCAAGAGTCAATTGCTGCCCCTGCTGTTGCAGCCCCTGGGAGTATGCATGAGCCACCACATCTGCACACCCCCTATCAAGGGGATAACAGCCAGGACATGCTGAGGAAAGAGGTGGAAGGCATCCAAACTAAAAGCAGCTCTCATGCCAAAAATATTAAACCCACACAAGTTACACAGGGATGCTCCCATGTATATCTAGCCTTCCAAGACTACAGTAGATAACTGTTTCTCCTAAACTCACAGAGTAAGGGAAACGGAAGTAAAATGAAGAAGCAGAGAAACCACTCCCACTTAAAATACCAAGAGAATTTCCCTGAAGGAACAAACAATGAGACAGACTTCTTCAGTCTAATAGACACCGAGCCAAAAAGGGGTAATGAAAACACTGACGGAATTAATAAAGGCTATCAACAGAAATGCAGAGTACTGTTAAAAGGAATGAGAAAATATAAGGAGGAGGCAAGAAAAATTAGAAAATTCATTTGCTGAGACAAAAGCTGAACTAAAGGCAATGAATAGCAGAATGAATAATGCAGAAGAATGAAGAAGTGATCTGGAAGATAGAATAATGGAAATCACCTAATCAGAACAGCAGACAGAAAGACAAATGAAGAAATATGAAAGCCATATATGAGACCTATGGGATAATATAACAAGCCAATCTACACATAATAGGGATTCCAGAAGGAGAAGAAAGAGAAAAAGGGATTGAAAATGTATTTGAAGAAATTATAGCTGAAAATTTCCCAAACCTAAAGAAGCAAACAGATATCCAGATACAAGAAGCACAGAGAATCCCAAAGAAGATGAACCCAAAGAGACCTACACCAAGACACATTATACTCAGAATGACAAAAATTAACGTTTTAAAAGGGAATAATCTGCAACCTGGAATACTCTACCCAGCAAGATTATCATTTAGAATAGAAGGAGAGAGAAAGAATTTCTCAGACAAGCAAAAACTAAAAGAATACAGCAATACTAAACCTATCCTACAAGAAATAGTGAAAGGTCTTCTCTAAATAGAAAAGAAGGAAGAAGAAATAGGAAATCACAATTGGAAAGTAAATCACTTAAATAAGCCAGTATACAGATCAAAAAGGAAAAAAGAAATCCATCTGTGAAAACAATGATAAACACAAGGAACAGCAAAAGGATAAACATGAAGATGTAAAAAAGGACATCAAAATCATAAAGTGTGGGGGAAGAGAGTAAAAAATGTAGATTCTTATTATCTTTTTTTAGAATTTGTTTGAGCCTACATAACTATCCGTCTAAAGGAAGCAGATATAGGAAGGGGTTAACATACTTGAAAAAAGGGGTAATCACAAATCAAAAACATAAAATAGATGCACAAAAAACAGAAAGAAGAGAACACAACATAAAATAAAAGGAAATCATCAAACCACAAAAAGAAAAAGAAAGGAGCAAAGGAGAAACAGAATCAACAGGAAAACAGGTTTAAAATGACAATAAAGAGGCGGGGAAGGGCTTCCCTGGTGTCACAGTGGTTGAGAGTCTGCCTGCCGATGCAGGGGACACGGGTTCGTGCCCCAGTCCGGGAAGATCCCACATGCCGTGGAGCAGCTGGGCCCGTAAGCAATGGCCACGGTCACTGAGCCTGCGCGTCTGGAGCCTGTGCTCCGCAACGGGAGAGGCCACAACAGTGAGAGGCGCGCATACTGAAAAAAAAAAAAAGAGAGAGAGGGGGAAGATGGCGGAAGAGTAAGACATGGAGATCACCTTCCTCCCCACAGATACATCAGAAATATATCTACATGTGGAACAACTCCTACAGAACACCCACTGAACGCTGGCAGAAGACCTCAGACCTCCCAAAAGGCAACAAACTCCCCACATACCTGGGTAGGGCAAAAGAAAAAATAATAAACAGAGACAAAAGAATAGGGATGGGACCTGCACCAGTGGGAGGGAGCTGTGAAGGAGGAAAGGTTTCCACACACTAGGAAGCTCCTTCGCGGGCAGAGACTGTGGGTAGTGGAGGGGGGAAGCTTCGGAGCCGCGGAGGAGAGCACAGCAACAGGGGTGCAGAGGGCTAAGTAGAGAGACTCCCGCAGAGAGGCTCGGTGCCAACCAGCACTCACCAGCCCGAGAGGCTTGTCTGCTCACCAGCCGCGGCAGGCGGGGCTGGGAGCTGAGGCTCGGACTTCGGTCGGATCACAGGGAGAGAACTGGCGGCGTGAACACAGCCTGAAGGGGCTAGTGCACCACGGCTAGCTGGGATGGAGTCCAGGAAAAAGTCTGGACCTGCCAAAGAGGCAAGAGACTTTTTCTTCCCTCTTTGTTTCCTGGTGCGCGAGGAGAGGGGATTAAGAGTGCTGCTTAAAGGAGCTCCAAAGACGGGCATGAGCCGCGGCTATCAGCGCAGACCCCAGAGACAGGCATGAGATGCTAAGGCCACTGCTGCTGCCACCAAGAAGCCTCTGTGTGAGCACAGGTCACTATCCACACCTCCCCTCCCGGGAGCCTGTGCAGCCCGCCACTGCCAGGGTCCCGTGATCCAGGGACAACTTCCCTGGGAGAACACATGGCGCGCCTGAGGCTGGTGCAACATCACGCTGGCCTCTGCCTCCGCAGGCTCGCCCCACATCTCTACCCTCCCTCCCCCCGGCCTGAGTGAGCCAGAGCACCCGAATCAGCTGCTCCTTTAACCCCGTCCTGTCTGAGCGAAGAACAGATGCCCTCCATGACCTACATGCACAGGCGAGGCCAAATCCAAAGCTGAACCCCGGGAGCTGTGTGAACAAAGAAGAGAAAGGGAAATTTCTCCCAGCAGCCTCAGAAGTAGCGGATTAAAGCTCCACAATCAACTTGATGTACCCTGCATCAGTGGAATACCTGAATAGGCAATGAATCATCCCAAATTGAGGAGGTGGACTTTGAGAGTAAGATATATTATTTTTTCCCCTTTTCCTCTTTTTGTGAGCATGCATATGTATGCTTCTGTGTGAGATTTTGTCTTTATAGCTTTGCTTTCACCATTTGTCCTAGGGTTCTGTCCATCTGTTTTTTGTTTGTTTGTTTTACTTAAAAATTTTTTTTTCTTAATAATTATTTTTTAATTATTTTATTTTATTTTATTTTATCCTCTCAACACCCAGCTTCACTCAACAACCAGCAAGCTACAGTGCTGGACACCCTACACCAAACAACTAGCAAGACAGGAACACAATCTCATGCATTAGCAGAGAGGCTGCCTAAAATCTTAATAAGGCCACAGACAGCCCAACACACCACCAGACATGGACCTGCCCACCAGAAAGACAAGATCCAGCCTTATCCATCAGAACACAGGCACTACTCCCCCCCACCAAGAAGCCTACACAACCCAATGAACCAACTTTAGCCACTGGGGACAGACACCAAAAACAATGGGAACTACGAACCTGCAGCCTGCAAAAAGGAGACCCCAAACACAGTAAGATTTAAAAGCTGGTTCTTTGAGAAGATAAACAAAATCGATAAACCATTAGCCAGACTCATCAAGAAAAAAAGGGAGAAGACTCAAATCAATAGAATTAGAAATGAAAAAGGAGAGGTAACAACTGACACTGCAGAAATACAAAAGATCATGAGAGATTACTACAAGCAACTCTACGCCAATAAGATCGACAACCTGGAAGAAACACACAAATTCTTAGAGATGCACAACCTGCCGAGACTGAACCAGGAAGAAATAGAAAATATGAACAGACCAATCACAAGCATTGAAACTGAGACTGTGATTAAAAATCTTCCAACAAACAAAAGCCCAGGACCAGATGGCTTCACAGGTGAGTTCTATCAAACATTCAGAGAAGAGCTAACACCTATCCTTCTCAAACACTTCCAAAATATAGCAGAGGGAGGAACACTCCCATACTCGTTCTAGGAGGCCACCATCACCCTAATACCAAAACCAGAAAAAGATGACACAAAGAAAGAAAACTGCAGGCCAATATCACTGATGAACATAGATGCAAAAATCCTCAACAAAATACTAGCAAACAGAATCCAGCAGCACATTAAAAGGATCATACACCATGATCAAGTGGGGTTTATCCCAGGAACGCAAGGATTCTTCAATGTACACAAATCAATCAACGTGATACACCATATCAACAAACTGAAGGAGAAAAACCATATTAAGAATGCTCAACATCATTAATCATTAGAGAAATGCAAATCAAAACTACAATGAGATATCATCTCACACCAGTCAGAATGGCCATCATCAAAAAATCTAGAAACAATAAATGCTGGAGGTGTGGAGAAAAGGGAACACTCTTGCACTGCTGGTGGGAATGTAAATTGATACAGCCACTATGGAAAACAGTATGGAGGTTCCTTAAAAAGCTACAAATAGAACTACCATACGACCCAGCAATCCCACTACTGGGCATATACCCTGAGAAAACCGTAATTCAAAAAGAGTCATGTAACAAAATATTCATTGCAGCTCTATTTACAATAGCAAGGAGATGGAAGCAACATAAGTGTCCATCATCGGATGAATGGATAAGGAATATGTGGCACATATATACAATGGAATATTACTCAGCCATAAAAAGAAACGAAATCGAGCTATTTGTAATGAGGTGGATAGACCTAGAGTCTGTCATACAGAGTGAAGTAAGTCAGAAAGAGAAAAACAAATACTGTATGCTAACACATATATATATGGCGTCTAAGGGAAAAAAAAAAGGTCATGAAGAACCTAGGAGTAAGATGGGAATAAAGACACAGACCTACTAGAGAATGGACTTGAGGATATACACTGTGGTAGTGGTAGTGGTAGTATACACTACCAAGCATAAAATGGATAGCTAGTGGAAAGCAGCCACATGGCAAAGGGAGATCAGCTCAGTGCTTTGTGACCACCTAGAGGGGTGGGATAGGGAGGGTGTGAGGGAGGGAGACACAAGAGGGAAGAGATATGGGAACATATGTATATGTATAACTGATTCACTTTGTTATAACGCAGAAACTAACAAACCATTGTAAAGCAATTATATTACAATAAAGATGTTAAAGATAAATAAATAAAATAAAATGGCAATAAATACATGTTTGTCAATAATTACCTTAAATGTCAACAGACTAAGTACTCTAATCAAAAGACGTGGACTGGCAGACTGGAAAGAAAAACAAGAGCCTACAATATGCTGCCTATAAGAGACCCACCTTAGGGCAAAGGAGACACATAGATTGAAAGTGAGGGGATAAAAAAAGATATTTCATGGAAATAGAAATGACAAGAAAGCAGGGTTCACAATACACATATTAGACAAAATAGACTTTAAAACAAAGACCATAAAGAAAGATAAAGAAGGACACTATATATTGATAAAAGGATCAATATAAAAAGAGGATTTTACACTCATCAACATATATGCACCTAATATAGGTGTGCCCAAGTACATTTTAAAAAATGCTAACATACATAAAAGAAGAAAATGACAGGAATGCAATAATAGTAGGAGATTTAACACCCCACTCACATCAATGGACAGATCTTCGAGACAGAAAATCAGTAAGGCAACAGAGATCCTAAATGATACAATAGAACAGTTAGATTTAATTGATATTTTCAGGATATTACGTCAAAAAAAAAAAAAAAAGCAGAATACACATTCTTTTCAAGTGCACATGGAACATTCTCTAGGATTGACCACTAGAGGATTGAATCAATCAACTAGGATTGATTGATTGTACTAGGGCACAAAACAAACCTCAACAAATTTAAGAGTATAGAAATTATTTCAAGCCTCTCTTCTGAGCACAATGGCATGAAACTAGAAATCAATCACAGAAAAAGAAATGAGAAAAAAAAAGATTACTTGGAGACTAAATAACATGCTACTAAAAAACCAATGGGTCAATGAGGAAAGCAAAAAGGAAATTAAAAAATACCTTGAGACAAATGACAATGAAAGCACAACAATAAAAAATCTATGGGATGCAGCAAAAGCAGGTATTAGAGGGAAGTTCATAGAGCTACAGGCTTTCCTCAAAAAACAAGAAAAATCTCAAATAAACAACCTAACCTACCACCTAAAAGAATTAGAAAAAGAAAAATAAACAAAACTTAAAGTCAGCAGAATGAAGGAAATAATAAAGATAAGAGAGGAAATATATAAAATAGAGATTCAAGAAAAAATAGAAAAAATCAATAAAACCAAGAGCTGGTTCTTTGAAAGAGTAGAAAAAATTGACAAACCTCTAGCTAGGCTCACCAAGAAGAAAAGGCAGAGAACACAAACAAAATGAGAAATGAAAATGGAGAAATATCAACTGATACTGCAGAAATACAAAACACCATAAGAGGATATTATGAATAATTATTTGCCAACAAATTCAACAGCCTAGAAGAAATGGACAACTTTCTAGAAACATACAGCCCACCAGACTGAATCAGGAAGAAATAGATAATTTGAACAGACCAACCACTAGAAATGAAATAGAATCTGTAATTTAAAAACTCCTTACAAACAAAAGTCCAGGACCAGATGTCTTCACAGGGGAATTCTACCAAACACACAAAGAACTTATACTAATCTTTCTCAATCTCTTCCAAACTCAAACTCAACCATCATGCTGACACCAAAACTAGACAAAGATACCACCAAAAAGAAAATTACAGGCCAATATCTTTGATGAATATAGACACAAAAATTCTCAATAAAATATTAGCAAGCTGAATCCAACAACGCATAAAAACGGTCATATAACATGACCAAATGGGATTCATCCCAAGTTCATGAGGATGGTTCAACATACACAAATCAATCAATGTGATATACCACTTAAACAAAAGAAAAGACAAAAACCACATGATCATCTCAATAGATGCAGAAAAAGGATTTGACAAAATTCAACATCCATTCATGATAAAAACTCTTACCAAAGTGGGTATAGAGGGAACATATCTCAACATAATAAAAGCTATTTATAACACAAACACATGGAGGATAAACATGTTATTAAATAATCAATGGATCCCTGAAGAAATCAAAGAGGAAATCAAAAAATACCTAGACACAAATGACAAATAACATGTCAATCCAAAACCTAGGGGATGCAGCAAAAGCAGTTCTAAGGGGGAAGTTTATAGCAATACAATCCTACCTCAAGAAACAAGAAAAATCTCAAATAACAACCTATCCTTACACCTAAAGAAACTAGAGAAAGAAGAAGAAACAAAACCCAAAGTTAGCAGAAGAATAAAAGTCATAAAGAAGAGGGCTTCCCTGGTGGCGCAGTGGTTGAGAATCTGCCTGCCAATGCAGGGGACACGGGTTCGAGCCCTGGTCTGGGAAGATCCCACATGCCACGGAGCGACTGGGCCCGTGAGCCACAACTACTGAGCCTGTGTGTCTGGAGCCTGTGCTCCGCAACAAGAGAGGCCACGACAGTGAGAGGCCCGTGCACGGCGATGAAGAGTGGCCCCCGCTCGCCGCAACTAGAGAAAGCCCTCGCACAGAAACGAAGACCCTACACAGCCAAAAATATAAATAAATAAATGAATTAATTTTTTTAAAAAAATCATAAAGAAGAGCAGAAACAAATGAAATAGAGATGAAGAAAACAATAGCAAAGATCAATGAAATTAAAAGCTGGTTCTTTGAGAAGATAAACAAAATTGATAAAACTTTAGCCAGACTCATCAAGAAAAAAAGGGAGAGGATTCAAATCAATAAAAGGAGAAAGGAAAAAGGAGAAGTTACAATGGACACCACAGAAATACAAAGGGTCATAAGAGATTACTACAAGCAACTATATGTCAACAAAATGAACAACCTAGAAGTGGAAAAATTCTTAGAAGGATATAACCTTCCAAGACTGAACAAGGAAGAAACAGAAAGTATGAATAGACCAATCACACGTAATGAAATTGAAACTGTGATTAAAAATCTTCCACCAAACAAAAGTCCAGGACCAGATGGCTTCACAGGCAAATTCTATCAAACATTCAGAGAAGAGCTAACACCTATCCTTCTGAAACCCTTCCAAATAATTGCAGAGGGAGGAACACTCCCAAACTCATTCTAGAGGCCACCATCACCCTGATACCAAAACCAGACAAAGATATTACAAAAAAAGAAAATTACAGGCCAATATCATTGATGAACATAGACAGAAAAATCCTCAACAAAATACTAGCAAACCAAATCCAACAACACATTAAAAGGATCATACACCATGATCAAGTGGGATTTATCCCAGAGATGCAAGGAGTCTTCAATATATGCAAATCAATCAATGTGATACACCATATTAACAGACTGAAGATAAAAAACCATATGATCATCTCAATAGATACAGAAAAAGCTTTTGACAAAATTCAACACCGATTTATGACAAAAACTCTCCAGAAAGCGGGCATAGAGGGAACTTTCCTCAACATCCCGCGCACCGCGATGAAGAGTGTCCCCCGCTCGCCGCAACTAGAGAAAGCCCTCGCACAGAAACGAAGACCCTACACAGCCAAAAATATAAATAAATAAATGAATTAATTTTTTTAAAAAAATCATAAAGAAGAGCAGAAACAAATGAAATAGAGATGAAGAAAACAATAGCAAAGATCAATGAAATTAAAAGCTGGTTCTTTGAGAAGATAAACAAAATTGATAAAACTTTAGCCAGACTCATCAAGAAAAAAAGGGAGAGGATTCAAATCAATAAAAGGAGAAAGGAAAAAGGAGAAGTTACAATGGACACCACAGAAATACAAAGGGTCATAAGAGATTACTACAAGCAACTATATGTCAACAAAATGAACAACCTAGAAGTGGAAAAATTCTTAGAAGGATATAACCTTCCAAGACTGAACAAGGAAGAAACAGAAAGTATGAATAGACCAATCACAAGTAATGAAATTGAAACTGTGATTAAAAATCTTCCACCAAACAAAAGTCCAGGACCAGATGGCTTCACAGGCAAATTCTATCAAACATTCAGAGAAGAGCTAACACCTATCCTTCTGAAACCCTTCCAAATAATTGCAGAGGGAGGAACACTCCCAAACTCATTCTAGAGGCCACCATCACCCTGATACCAAAACCAGACAAAGATATTACAAAAAAAGAAAATTACAGGCCAATATCATTGATGAACATAGACAGAAAAATCCTCAACAAAATACTAGCAAACCAAATCCAACAACACATTAAAAGGATCATACACCATGATCAAGTGGGATTTATCCCAGAGATGCAAGGAGTCTTCAATATATGCAAATCAATCAATGTGATACACCATATTAACAGACTGAAGATAAAAAACCATATGATCATCTCAATAGATACAGAAAAAGCTTTTGACAAAATTCAACACCGATTTATGACAAAAACTCTCCAGAAAGCGGGCATAGAGGGAACTTTCCTCAACATAATAAAGGCCATATATGACAAACCCACAGCCAACATCATTCTCAATGGTGAAAAGCTGAAAGCATTTCCTCTAAAATCAGGAACAAGACAAGGGTGCCCACTCTCACCATTATTATTCAACCTAGCTTTGGAAGTCCTAACCATGGCAATCAGAGAAGAAAAGAAATAAAAGGAATCCAAATTGGCAGTGAAGAAGTAAAACTGTCACTGTTTGCAGATGACATGATACTATACATAGAAAATCCTAAAGATTCCACCAGACAACTACTAGAGCTAATCAACAAATTTAATAAATTCACAGGACATGCTGTTAATACACAGAAATCTCTTTCATTCCTATACATTAACAACAAAAGATCAGAAGGAGAAATTAAGGAAACAATCCCATTTACCATTGCAACAAAAAGGAATAAAATACCTAGGAAAAAACCTACATAAGGAGGCAAAGGCCTGTATGAGAAAACTATAAGATATTGATGAAAGAAATCAAAGACTACACCAACAGGTGGAGAGCTATACCATGTTCCTGGATTGGAAGAATCAATACTGTGAAAATGACTACACTATCCAAAGCAACCTACCGATCCAATGCAATCACTATAAAATTACCAATGGCATTTTTCACAGAACTAGAACAAAAAATTTACAATTTTTATGGAAACACAAAAGACCCTGAATAGCCAAAGCAATCTTGAGAAATAAAAACAGAGCCAGTGGAAGCAGGCTCCCTGACTTCAGACTATACTACAAAGCTACAGTAATCAAGACAGTATGGTACTGGCACAAAAACAGAAATATAGATCAATGGAACAGGATAGAAAGTTCAGAGATAAACCCATGCACCTATGGCCACCTAATCTATGACAAAGGAAGCCTGAATATACAATTGAGCAAAGACAGCCTCTTCAATAAGTGGTGCTGGGAAAACTGGACAGCTACATGTAAAAGAATGAAATTAGAACACTCCCTAACACCATGCACAAAAATAAACTCAAAATAGATTAAAGACCTAAATGTAAGGCCAGACACTATAAAACTCTTAGAGGAAAACATAAGCAGAGCACTCTTTGACATAAATCTGATCTTTTTTGAGCAAGATCTTTTTTGATCCCCCCCTCCTAGAGTAATGAGAATAAAAACAAAAATAAACAAATGTGACCTGATTAAACTAAAAGCTTTTGCACAGCAAAGGAAACCATAAACAAGACAAAAAGACAGCCCTCAGAATGGCAGAAAATATGAAGCAACTGACAAAGGGTTAATCTCCAAAATATACAAGCAGCTCATGCAGCTCAATAGCAAAAAAACAAGCAAGTCAATCAAAAAAATGGGCAGAAGACCTAAATAGACACTTCTGCAAAGAAGACATACAGTTGGCAAAAAAACATATGAAATGATATTCAACATCGCTAATTATTAGAGAAATGCAAATCAAAACTACAATGAGGTATCACCTCACACTGGTCCGAATGGCCATCATCAAACCTTCTACAAACAATAAGTACTGGAGAGGGTGTGGAGAAGAAGGAACCCTCTTGCACTGTTGGTGGGCATGTAAATTGATACAGCTACCCTCTTGCACTGTTGGTGGGAATGTAAATTGATACAGCTACTGTGGAGAACAGTATGTAGCCACTATGGAGAATAGTATATAGGTTCCTTAAAAAACTAGAACTACCATGTGATCCAGCAATCCCACTACTGGGATTTCCCACCCAGGGAAAACCATAATTCAAAAAGACACATGCACCCCAATGTTCATTGCAGCACTCTTTACAATAGCCAAGACATGGAAACAATCTAAATGTCCATCAACAGAGGAATGGATAAAGAAGATGTGGTACATATATACAATGGAATATTACTGAGTCAAAAAACGGAATGAAATTGAGTCATTTGTAGAGATGTGGATGGACCTAGAGACTGTCATACAGAGTGAAGTAAGTCAGAAAGAGAAAAAGAAGTATATTCGCACATATATGTGGAATCTGAAAAAATTGGTATAGACAATCTTATTTACAAAGCAGAAATAGAGACACAGATATAGAGAACAAACATATGGATGCCAAGGGGGGAAGGGGGGTGGGTGGGATGAATTGGGAGATTGAGATTGACATACATGCACTATTGATACTATGTATAAAATAGGTAACTAATGAGAACCTACTGTATAGCACAGGAAACTCTACTCAGTGCTCTGTGGTGACCTAAATGGGAAGGAAATCCAAAGAAGCGGGGATATATGTACACGTGTAGCTGATTCACTTTGCTGTACAGTAGAAATTAACACAACATTGTAAAGCAACTATACTACAATAAAAAATTTTTTTAAAAACAACGTACGATGCTATACCTCAGAACATGAAGTCCATAACTTAAAAATTAATAACAATAGTGAAGCAGGATGAACACATTTATGGATTTTTACCAACACAAAAGCAGTATAAAAGCAGTTAGATTAACATAATTTATACAAAAGTGCACTCTTATAGGCCTATGCTAGATGTGGGTTGATTTTGAGAGCATTGATGAAGTCCATGAGGACAGGAATTTAAACAAATGGAGTTGTGGAGGGTGCTGCATCAGGGCACCTCTCAACACAGTCTCCAGATTTACTCACTAGTGATGTTTCTCAGCACTGCCCTCAGTGGTTTCATGAGAAAAGGAAAATTGACCCAAGTGTTGCCCAGAGCTAGACCATAAAGTAGGATATTTTAGACTCTGGGATTTATCCAGTGCTTTCTAAAATTCTAGGAAAATTGAGTCTTCTTGGTGAGCATAATTCCCTTTCACTATAATCAGTTCCTTGGAAATGAAGCCCCACTGATAGGACTGATGCTTGGTGATTAGACACATCTTCAAGTTTGCACAGAGTGGTTAAGAGCACAGAAGTCAGACTGCCAGGGTAGAGTCCAGGCTCCCCCACTTAAAAGTCTTTCTTCTTAACCTCACTGTTAATATCTGTGGAATGAGAATAATGCTAGAAACTACCTCTTAGGTTTGTTGTGAGGCTGGAATGAATGAGTACATGTAAAACACCTAGGCTAGTCCCTGGAGCATATAAGCACTCAATACATGTAAATTTCAAAAAGGTAAAAAAAATATAAAACTTAAAGCAAGGTTCATACTTACCCAAATCTGAGAATTTCTCTTAAAAAGTGACTTTGTGTCCATCAAACAGCACCACATTTCTTCACTGTTAGTGATTTCATTGCACTTAATGTAGTGAAGCAATAAGAAATGAAAGCAGGTTCTAGTGGTCAGTCACTTAGTCCACATGTCCGGCTTAAGCTCAACGTGAGCACTTCCTCCATCCAATGCATCAGCAGTGTTTCACTTTCAAGATTAGAGTGTTTACAAGTCTTGTCACATCTGGAAGACATGAGCTGCCTGAGGTCTGATGAGTTGGGTCCCTCAAAGCCTTTTAATTCCCTGTGGTGGAGAAGCAGTTCAGTAAATCTTTCAACAAGTTTTCCATGACTTTACTACCCAACAGCATTGACATAAACAAGGTCTCCATACTCTGCTTCATCTTTTTCTAAAATTTCAGTAAAGCGACAATAGTAAAAGCACAAGAACAAAGAAAATTCACAACTTTGGTGACTTCCTCCATGGTATCATGCAATGAGGTGGGTTTCAAAGTTCACAGTACATATTCTTCAAACAAATGATGCAATGCAGATGCCTTTTGATGGGAATAAACTGCTGAGATCCCTGTGCCACATCTATCCTTTTCTTTGTGGGAGCCCAATCTACCAACAGTGAGCTCAGTTTTTGCATATTTATATCCGTACTCTCTTTAACAACCTCTTCTTGGGAGGCTGAGGTTCTGTCAAAAGTCTCTGGTAGACTGCCTTTCAGGGCCAGTGGGCCACACATCCCTCAACGGTTTTATGGAGAGAGGCAGCATGGTAAGTCTGAATCTTGCTTTAAGTTTCTGCACTTTTTACTAGTTTTCTTTACTTAACATTTATTGAGCACTTACTATGTGCCAGGAACTATACTAGGTGTTTTCCATGCAATTCTTCCAACTGGGAAGGCAACAACAGGTTCCCTAAACCACAATTGGCCTTTCTCAATGGGGTGGTGGCAAAGGAAGAGTTGAGAGAACCAAATCAAAATGACCATGTGCCTCCAGACACACACTTACCCTGTGCTCCTCACCTTAGCCAGTGGTTCAACTCTCCACTTAACATCTGAGGTGGAAACCTGGAAGTCATCCTAGACCCCTCCTCCCTCCCTTCCCATATCCCATTTATTCCTGATCTCTCAAGGCCTCTCCCTCACTGGCTTACCTCTATCATAGCACTTTTCACACTGATCTGTAACCAGCTGTCTCTCTGTCTATCTTCCCCTCTTAAGACAGACACTGTCTTTGATCACTGACTACCCAATGCCATAGGAGGTGCTCAAAAGTTGTTCACTAAATGAGTTAATGAATAAAGTTCTATTATTTCTACATAAAGATTTCTTGAGTTAATCCCTCTACCCTTATGCCATTAATTGCCCCAGTTTAGGGTCTTACTCTTTCTTATCGAACTCTTACAATAACCTCCTAATTTATGTTCCTTCTCTCCACTTTGCCCTACTACCACCCACTTTCCTCATTGCCTCAACAGTCATCTCTCTAAAGCACAAATTAGAGTGTGCTATTCCTCTGATTAAATGCTTTAATCCTTCTCATTGCCATTAGTGTAAATTCAAGGCCTCATCTCTTGCCTCTGTTCCTCCTGAATGCTATGTTTAGCCATACTAAATGGTAGTATATGTGGTGTGTGTGTGTGTGTGTGTGTGTGTGTGTGTGTTTAGGCCCTGGTGCCTTTGCACTTGTGCCTTCTCCCTAGGATGTTAGGATGCTACCCCCCTTTCTCTGTCTGATAATCTCCTGCCCAGTTTTTGAAACGCAGCTCAAATGTCGCTTGCTCATGAAGCCTTCTGAGAGCCTACGGCCTCCACCTACAGAGTTTTAGACCTCTATTTGAGCTTTTGTTGATTGGCTGTAATTGTTTGCTCACACATCTATGCCCCTATCTCTCTCTAGCCACTAGAATCTGAGTTTCTTGAAATCCTGAGCTTGGTATCCCTAACTCCTTAATAGGCTTTAAAAAGTACTGAAGGGAAGAGGGTGGGAGGTGAACATCTTCTGTGTACAGTGAAAACTGTTTTCAGTCCAAAGAGCCTGGAAGAAGAGCCTGAGTCAATACTACGGCTGAGGTGGCTGCCAAAGATGGCCCAGCCCTCAAAACATGGGCTTTACTCCAATCCCTCTCTTTTCATCTCTCTTCTCTCATTTCTTCTTCCATGCCCTTCTCCCCTCCCTCTCTTCTTCTCCTTTTTTTTAAAATTCATTTTCCTTTCCTTCCTTCTTCCTGTTGCTATTTAACTTTAACGTTAATCATATATTGCAAAACAATATTATGACAATATTAATGTAAGTAAGCAATAATAATAGTATACCCACAATTCTGCTACTACAACAAATCAAATTGTTTTATTTGCCTATATTCCCTTCCCATCATTTTTCATGGTTGCCATCATAATGCAGTTTTAATTTTGTACTCTACTCTTTAACTTAATATCAGAAGCATTTTTCATACTCCTACATAGTCTTCATAATTATCATTTTAATGGCCACATAATATTCTGCTGAGTGGATATGACAAATTTTACTTAACTGTTTCTTTTCCACTAGGCATGTCCAGTTTTATCCTGTTGCAGAGAGCACTGTCATATACGTGCCCTTTTACATCTTTCTCTTTCTTGCTCTTTTCTGTTCACTTTTCTTTCACTTTCTACTCTCTTCACTCTCTTTTGCCTCTCCTTCTACCTCACTGGGTGCACTCTCTTTCCTAGAGCAGTAAGTTGTTCTCAGGTGGATGTAGAGATCATCTTAATAGGACCCAGGGTTTTTTAAATTACTAAACATTTGTTATAAAATGCTCCTAAGGACACTTTTGCCATTTCTGCACCCTTAAAACAGTATAAATGATAAGTTTTCCTCTTCACAGGGGTAGGAACATAGGACCAGGCAGGACCAGGTTGGAGAAGCCTCAAGCATGTGACAGAACACAATGTTTATAATGGGAGAAAATGACAGAACCTGATGTCTATCAATAGGGAGATGGCTAAATAAACTGTGATGTGTCTATGCTAGGAATATCATGTAGCATTTAAAGAGATTGTTGTAAATCTATATGTACTGACTTAGATAAGACCTTTTTTTTTTTTCTTTTTTTTGCGGTACACGGGTCTCTCACTGTTGTGGCCTCTCCCGTTGCGGAGCACAGGCTCCGGACGCGCAGGCTCAGTGGCCATGGCTCACGGGCCCAGCCGCTCCGCAGCATGTGGGATCTTCCCGGACCGGGGCACGAACCCGTATCCCCTGCATCGGCAGGCGGACTCTCAACCACTGCTCCACCAGGGAAGCCCAGATAAGACCTTTTTTAGTGAATTTAGTTGCAAAATATTTGTAGTTTACAATTTATGTAAAAAATAACAGCAAAACCCAAACCCACATGATAGAATTATATATTTTCTATGGATATATTATGCAAATATATAGACAAGCTGGTAACAGTGATCACCTCTGTGTTTAGGGGGAATGGTCTGGATTTAGAGGATTGATCAAAGGGAATGTGAGCCTGAACTGCAATAGTTTCATTCTCCCAATCAAGGAAAGTGTATTCACATATTGCTTGTATAATAAGAAATTAATTTTTAAAATGTTGCCACTGTGTCTCTTTCTGTTCACATTGTGCACTGACCAGCCCCTGATTCAGGCCCTGGCCACGAATAAATGAAACGTAATAAGAGAATGTTATGAATTATGCAAATGTCCTTTTGGGAAACGTGGGCTTCTTGCTTTTTCTTCACACTGCACTGCAGGTTGTTTCAGACAGGGCTGGTGGGTCGGGGACAGGCAAGAACCAGGCCTGGTCTTCCAGGAGATGAGGGTGCCCCTAACTCAGACTCTGCCTCTCAGCCAGTCCTCCCTACCCCGGTCCTGGCAGGTGGAAGTTGGGAATTTTTAAGTTTAGTCTCTTGCACTGGGTCCTGGATGGAGGACAACAGATGAGGCCACACTGTCCTGCTGTGCAAACCAAGGGGAACAGGTGGAGACCCTGGAGCCAGAGTGTGAATAGTGGCAATTCATGAGTGGTACAGGCAGGCAGAGTGCCCAGCTCAGGGCCAGTGACAGCTGGGCAGCATGTGGGTGGGGGAGGGAGCAG